>NC_057806.1:520402309-520640744 GCF_018294505.1 Triticum aestivum | reverse complement strand
CGAGACCTGGTCCTTTCCTAGGGTTTGAGGGGGAGAAGTCTAGGGTTTAGGATTGGGTGGGTGGGTGGGTGGGGCGGGGTGGCGGGACCGTGGCGATGGGGTGGTGCGGCCACGAGGGGACGAGAGAAGCGGGACTGCGGGTGAGGGCGGGGTATGGAGGCGGGGAAGTGGGCGGCGGGGAAGCGGGCGGCGGGGAGGGCCAGCCGGCGGCGGGGGGCAGTGGCGGCGCTCCTCTCACGGGACGGATTGGCTCGGGCTCGGGAGACGGGACTTCCTGGTGAGGTAACCCCGATGACGTGGCATGTAACGCTCAGTCAAAACCAGTCAACCGGTGGAAGGAGTGGTTTTCTTTATAGAGTGAAGTCTATTTTAAACCTGGAATTCATAGTGATAGTTGAAATCAAACCCTCACGGCTTCTCTGGATCGCATGATTTGGAAAACAAAGAAATAGGAAAAATGAAAGAGCTGATTGCCATAATATAGCCAATTCTATGAATTTTTTCCAGAGCTCGGACCTCATATGTAAATCAGTACTTTGGCGACCCAATTTTAAGAAATTTTAATGACCCAATCCTGTGATCCAAAGCCGTTTTATAAGAAACAATCCTAAGGACTGATATCCTGTGAGAATCCTGTGAAAAATCCTTCAATCCAAAAAAGGCGTGAACCCTTGATCCTTGAAATCGATACCCTAAACTCACTGATCCCGGTCAATCCCGACCCTAGATCCATGTAGACTAATTTGGCAGGCTAGAAAAATAACAATCCCGGCCGGGATCGCACTCTGCTGTCACTGACTATATGGGCCCACATGTCAGATTCATCCTCTCCAACGATCCCTCGCTCTCTCTCCAACTGTGGCAGTCGTTCGGCAAACTCGACGGCTGGCGTATGTGTGGTAAGCTCAATCAGCTAGCATACACATACGTGCCCCTCGTCGTGCCACTGTCCAGCATCCACGCCCACTGCTATACAAGTCCAGCGGAGTCACCACAACCCGCCGCGTCATGTCCACTGCCTGGCGCAATACGTATCCCAGATGGAGGCACAGGCACGCAAATAGGGTAGTTGGCCGGTTTCTAACATGAATTCATGGTCAGCTCGGTCGAAGCGAGCTCAGAGGCGAGGTGAGCTGCAGGGGAGTGCATGCACACCACCTGTTCGACAGAATGGTGGTGGGTATCAGGAGATCCTTGTGCAGAATTGGAGCAGTAGGTTAGAGACAAGGGGGTTTCCGAGGGCTCGATATCACGCTCCCGACGGCCACGTCGGCGCCGGATCATCCCGGGACAAGTGGGTCACCGTGGCCATCATCTTGCCGGGGTCTCGGTAGCTGCGTGGCACTATGGCGTCGCGCTGCGTTCTTTGAACCGAGTAGCTCACTACAATGTCCATACAATGTGAGCAGGACGTCTAGCATGTCCGTTTTCTGTGAGGTCAAGCACGTCTGATACCTTCATACCCGTCATCCGCGCCGGCCACTGGGAGCTCAAGCACGTTCGGGCGTGGCCACCAGCAGCGCCACTAGCAGCATGCTCCTAGCGCTCGCCCTGGAGTGGACGTAGACGACGGAGCCGGCACTCAGCGGTCTCACGGACGCGGCGGCTACGAGCGTGTGGGAGACGGGAGATGGCGGAGGACAAAACAACATGGATGCTAAGCAAGCTGGGTGCCTTGCAATATTCGTCGAGGCACAGATGCTAAGCAAGAAACTCGTATTAGTCTGTTCGTTGCGTTACGAAGATCCATGCCTATGTGTCTTACTAGTAGTATCCGTTCCTATTGCTACTTGAGTTTTAATTCAGTTTGGCTTTTCATCTTTGATAAAAGGAGGAAGAAATGAATATGACATGTAGGCCCACATAGTAAGTGAGAGAAGTGAATGATCCCGGTCGGGGTCTTTCTGTCCCCGGTGCGGCAAACATATGTAGGGTTGAAATTAAACGGGATTAGCCAATTCAGGGTGCCGATTTTAGGGATTTAGAGTTTAGGGTTTAATTCCGACAACGCATACTATTTCAAGGTTTAAAATAGACTTTACATTTTTTTACATGGACGAGAGTGAATTTTTTTGAGGGAGACTCTCCTTTGTTTAATCCCGCCTGCAAATCTCAAAGCGGTGATAGCGTGGCAATCCTGAAGGCGCATCGTTTGCTTGAAAGCATGTATGGCACTCTCCATATTAAAGTCTTTTTTAGAAACATACTGCTTAATACACACACAAACGCTTTCGTACACGCGCACACGGCTAGTATACCTTAACTCTATTAGCATCTCTATAAGAGACGAAATGGCACATTTCAAAATTGATGAAGTTATTATAGGTGTCTTGACATGGACGTCTTCTCTCAATAAACGAACATCGATAGAAAGTCTAAAATAGAATCAAAAGAACAAAAGCATTCATACTAAGTCTAGGCTTTAAACCCAATAGGCTAGTTCCACCACAAGTCAACAGGAAGCCTAAAGTGTTACAAACTGCTTTTAGAGTTCGGGGAGAGAGAATTGAACCAAAGGAAAGTTTGGGGTAACAATATAAATACTATATTCTAGAAGAAAGAAGTGTATGTGTATCTTTGGTTTGGTTTGTTGCCAATATGCACCTTATCAATTTTTGTCATGACCAAAACTTTGGTCTTACTTTGGATGGTTGCCAACTTTTGGCATACCAATGGCTTCTTATCAACTCTAGTTGGTCAACTTATGGGCACCCAGAATATTGGGTCTTAAAATTGACAAAGTCACTACAGCCCTCAGTAAAAAAGGTTGTCACCACAGGTGGCTCACTATTGACAAGAACATCGCTGAGAAGATAAATTATCTTTATAAGAGAGTGCACTATCGACGGTAATGTCGCCTTCCACTGAAAGAATAATTCGTCATCTTTAGTGCTTCGCCGGCCATGAATAATTACACCTTTTAGGGCATGAATCCGACTGCTAGTCCAGGCCGGATGGGTTTAATCCTAGTTTCTACAAAAAAAATCGGGCACACCGACAAGCCAAAAATCAGCAACCTATTATAAAACCGCCCACATAGCTAGTATAAAACCGCCCACATAGCACTACTACCCAAAAAAGAGCAAGCCCGCATCGCAGGCGCGTGTCCTATATCGCTCCAAAACTGCCCTATCAAAGCTGTAGCCAAACAATGACAAATAGACTCAAATCTACAATAGCATAATACATATAGGGGCCGACAAATCAGTATCCTTCTACGTTTGCAACTCTTGTGTCAGCGACGAAGGAAGCACCAAACGTTTCTTTTTGCCCAGCCCAGGAGAATCGGTTTCCAGCAACACACCTGTGAATTCTGCACAGATACTGAAGTTTGGTATAGAGATTTATCACAGACTTGCAATGGATGTCTTTTGAGCACTGAGAAGATATCTCCTTTTTGGCTGCTGACTAGCTCACATTTTGACACTACGGTTGTCCTATACACATTGGATGACCCATAAGGACAGAAAATATATCCTTAGTCTTTTAAACTGGAAACCACGCGTTCTTCAATCTTTTCAGCGTAAACGCCGTGTGTTTCAGCCACTCTGAACTGCAACCTGCGTTTCAGTGTGTTCTCGGCGTTCTTCTTTTCTCTGCTGTTCTAATCATCTTCGATTTCCTGCTGCCGATCATCTTACTACGGCAATTCCTTCATGTAGTATTTGAGCATGGCTAACCAATATGTGATTCTCTGATGAATTCCACACACCAAAGGTGCCGCGCAAAACCGAATGATAATAATTATGCACCGCAACACACAGTATTTCTTATTTCTTCATCCAACAACTGAATGATATCGCATATTCTATGTGATGGATCAAGTTCCTGCCCACCTGATGCAAACACCTTAGCAGCACCCTTCACATGGATCCAGCTACAGCCAGGAGACTTCTTGACACCATGCTCTGCCATGGCTCTCCTCACCCCCTCCGCCTCCTTCCACTGCCCAGTGGCGCACAACAAGTTGGACAGGACCACATAGCCGGTGTCTCTCACAGGCTCCGTCGACACCATGCTGCTCCCCACCTTCCTTCCGATTCTTGTGTCCAGGTGAACTGATGAGTAGGCACTAAGCAGAGACTCGTGCATATCGCTGCTATGCGTATGAACCGTGTCAGAGTATTGTTCCAGCATCTCAATGGCTTTTGCGATGTTCCCAGATCTAGCATACATGTCGAGAATGCAAGCTAAATGCTCTGGGGTTGGCTTCAGTCCATGGACAGACACCATCGACTCAAAAAAGGTTCTCCCTTGCTCCAGGAAGCCAGAATGGCTGCAGGCTGTGAGCAAGCCTGTGAACGTGACTTCATCGGGGCAAACATCGTGGGACAGCATCCTTTCATACAGCGCAAATGCTTCCTTTGCCCATCCATTTATCGCGAACCCAAACAGCATGGTGTTCCACGAGACAGAGTCCTTTTGAAGAACGGCATGGAACACATTGCCTGCACCCTCGACATCGCCACACTTGGCATACATGTCCATCAAGCTGTTGGCCACATACAAGTATGAAGCAAAACCACTTTGGAATGCACAGGCATGGATCATCCTTCCATTGGCCAGAGAAGCAGCGGTAGCGCAAGCATGAAGCACAGCTCCAAAAGTGAAATCATCGGGACGGATATGCTCGTGTGCCAACATCTTGACAAATAGTGCAAGGGCCTCATCTACGTAGCCATTCCTCGCAAAACCACCAATCATCGAAGTCCAGGAGATGTCATTGGTCTCAGGAGCACTTTGAAACAGAGCAGCAGCTTGTTCAATGTGGCCAAGCCTGGTGTATGCATCGATCAGTGAATTCCAGGACACAATGGTTCTACTCTTCATAGACTCGAAGATCTTGACGGCATGATCTAGCAAGCTGAACTTACTGTAGAAGGAAATAAGTGAGTTATTGACCTCAGGGACCGCATTCCAGCCACTCTGCACAACGATCTTGTGGACTGCAACGCCGGTGGATGGGTAGCGCAGCTCCGTGCAAGCGTCGATTAGAATACAGAGCGTTGCATCGTCGCAAGACAGTCCCGACACCCGCATCTCGTTGAACAGAAGCAGACACTGCTCGGCATTGCCACTGCGGGAATACCCCGTGAGCAGCGTGTTCCAGGCAACACTGCTGATGCTTCCAGCGGGCATTTCGTCGAACAGCTCGCGCGCGAGCGCCATACGGCCCGAGGCGACGTAGGCGTGGAGGAGCGAGCACCAGGACAGCGCGTTGCGGCCGCGCATCTCCCGGAAGGCGCGCGCGGCGTCGTCCGCGCGGGCGCACCTGGCATACATGGCGACGAGCGCGTTGCCGACGGGGAGCGGCGCGCGCAGGCCGATGCGGAGGAGTCGGGCGTGGAGCTGCGCGCCGGCGCCGGGCGAGCGGAGGGCCGCCGCCGCGGAGAGCGCTGCGGTGAGGGAGAAGGCGTCCGGCGTGCCCATGCCGGCGAAGAGCGCGAGGGCCGCGCGCGGCTGGCCGGCGCGGGCGTAGGCGGTGAGCATGGCGTTCCACGCGACGGCGTCGCGGCGGGGCATCGCGTCGAACACGGCGCGCGCCGCGGCGGCGTCTCCGGCGCGGCCGTGGGAGGCGATCCTGGAGGTGGCGGCGTCCAGGCCGGCCAAGGCGGAGGGGGCTCCATGCTCTGCCGCGCGTGCTGCGGCGCGGCCCGCCTGTGGGTTTATTAGGCTCATCAAATGGGGCAGGCGATGGCGCGAAAGAGCGGCACGCTCGCTCGCTGGTGCTGAAATGTAGTAGTGAGTTTTTCTCGAAAGTCATCTTCTGCTCGCCAGCTCATTTGAGCTCGTGATGAATAGTAAAATCAAAAAAATATTAGAAGAACAAATTAAAAATTGATTTTTTTTTGTGGCCAACTTTGGTTAGTGTTTTAGGTGCCTGTAAAGTTTCGTAGAAGTCATGGCAAAGAAAATAAAATCAGCACTTCAAAATGCTTTCGAAAATAACATTTTTGGAGCATTGATATTTTTCCCATGACGTCCACAAATGTCATTCCATGACTCAATACATTTGTCAATGTTTGTCTCAAAATAAATTCAGAATTTGTATGATTTTGTTATTATTATTATTTTGGATTTTATTGTTCACCGAGCTCATTTGAATTCAAGCTCAGAGACACCACGTCCGCCTTTTGTTTCTTAGCAACTTAACGTTGACAGTTACTCCCTCCTCTCCGGTTTATAGGGCTCATTTCAAAAAGTTTGTTTTTCCGTTTTACAAGTCTCAATTCTACTACTTCATCCGTCTAGGTGAATAAGCCACCTTGCGAAAATTAGATAGTCCCAAAATGTTTAGGCGCAGTACATTAATTTTCCATCTCGATGCCCGCCTTGTCTCATTCGGCGGCGAGCGCTTCCACCTTTGCCTCGCTGCCTCCCGTGGAAACCCCTTTTCTCCGATTTTTTTTGCTCAGGCAAGGACCAATGCATGCAGCACGTCCATGCGGTTATTAGGCAAGAAATCAAAGCGCTTTTCATGATATGAATTACGAGGGCCTGCATGGGATTAAATGTTGTGATTAAATGTTGTGTTTAGAAGATAGGCGTATTCTTCTTTTCCACCAATCTGCTTGCACCTAGGTCGTGATGCACCTTCTAATATGACTTACTCATCTAGACGGAGAGGGTATTTACGATCATATGTTCAGATTTCAAGGTGTATTAAATCACTGCATGCAAAGATGAAGAAAAAACTCACCAATGCATGTAGAAATTCTTGGTCATTAAGTGCTCATGCATGTATGTGGTGCAATCAATGCATTGGTATACACAAATTTTTCAAAAAATAAGAGTACTAGTTAAGTATTTTTGCAAACTGCTGAATTAATTTCATCATTCATCATCTATCTTGGTTGAATTTTTTTTTAAATTAAGCCTTATAAACTGAAAAGGAGGGAGTAAGACATAAATCCCTTTGGCACCGCCGCCGCAAAAAAAACTCTCGATATCGTAATCAGCAAGCCGTTAAGCTTAGTACAATATATACCCTGAGGGGAGATTATCCTTAATTAATCCTAACAGTAACTAAATGCAGTGACAGAAATGTTTTTGCTATGACCAATGATGGTAATTGTAGACTAATAGTCTGGTAGGATTAGTGTCGCAAGATACACCAAACATATACTCCCTCCTTTTCGGTTTATAGGGCTTATCTCAAAATCTTAGTTTTTTTATTTTATAAGACTCAATTTGGTTGTTCCCTATCACAAGTTCATATTCCAAGGTGCATTAAATCATTGCATGCAAGTATTAAAAAAAATTAACCAATGCATGTACGCATTGCAATTAATACATTGATAAACATAAAATTTTAAGAAAAACAAAAGCATTAATTGGGTGCTTTTGTAAATTACAAAAAGTATTCCATCACTCACCATCAATCTTGATTGGTGAGAATTTTAAATTGAGCCTTATAAACCGGAAATGAGGGACTATATATCAGAGGTTACTGGCTACGGCACAGCAATGGGTGCAGCAAATGTGCAACCAGAGTTTTTTTTTTTGACATGAAGTGTGCAACCGCAGTTTTTTTCGACATGAAATGTGCAACCACAGTTAATATACTGTGAAGATGTTTCGTAGCAAGCAAACATAAAGTTGACCCTGAAAGAATATAGAGCATCACTCACAGTAACTTGACCTAAAAACTGACTAGGGAGATCTTACGCATATGACATAATTATATCTAGACCCGCAACAAAAACATAATTGTCTCACTAGTGTTGTTGGTACGCAAGCACATATGAATGACATATTCACAGAATTCATACATACAAAAACAAATTGGCGACGCCAGCAGTCATTGAACATTTCTATAGTCGTATAGCTTTGCTTTATGCCCATACCACTATTCGGTATGAGATCACACGAGATGACGCCTCATGCAGATATCAAGCCATCAGGAAGAGAGAGACCCTCCTCTGCATCTCCAGATAAAAATTTCCGGCACGCGTAGAAGATCGCCGAGTGGAAACCCACAGGGTTATCTATAAACACAAAATGTCCTCCCTGCATAGCAGTTAAGGTATACGTTGTCAATACAGTAGAAGTATCTTTTAGCTGTACACATACTGCCAGAAAGGAAAACTGACCTGTGGGACTGATGATTTCGCAAGGAACTTTCATGTCCTTGCGTGCTTGCTGCGCCCCTTGGTAATTCATCCAATCGTCATGACCATATATGAAAGTAGTTGGCACTTTCCAGTCGGATGCACTGTTGCAAGTTAATAGGCCAGTTAGAAAAATATAAATACATTTATGATGCATGATTCATTATATCTGGTATTTTTGGTCAATAAATTACTGCATCTACAAGATCATTTACCTTATCATGTACTCCCTCCGTCCCAAAATAAGTGACTCAACTTTGTAGTAACTTTAGTACAAAGTTGAGTCACTTATTTTGGGACGGAGGGAGTATATTAAATATATGGACGAACATTGGTAGTATAGTTATTTAGTTAGTTATAAGCTAATACTCTCTTTAAGAGAATGTGGACGATTAAAACGTAGTGTAGATTAGGATGATCTCTTGCCCCCAACAGATTTTATCAACTAAAGTAGTTTCACGACGAGCAATTTCTGTCCAAACAAGGGGAGAATTCTTTATTTAACACCGTGTCTAAAATTTATGCCCTATTTGACATCGACAAATAATTTCTTCCCTATCTAACAAAGAATTTAAATTTTATGCCTTTTATAGCACTTTTGTCCATTTCAAACCTAAATGACACCTGAAAAGACTCTTTTGCCCTCATGTGGTATGTTTGTGTGATGTTGCACGCGTGCGTGTACGTGTACCCGTGTGCTACTGCTCTGTGTGTGTGCGCGCGCGCGTGTGCGTGTGCTGCTGTGTGTGTGTTTGCTAGTGCAAGTGTATGTACGTGTGTGTCCTGTTACGTGCATGTGTGTTTGCTAGTGCATGAGTTTAAATTTTTTGGGTTGAAACTAGGCCCCTATGACCAGACTCTGTTTTTTCTTTTCAATCCCAGCCATCTATACGACTAGATGCATGTGTGTACCGGTATAAAAGCTTTTGCACCGCGTCCTCCGCCTGTGTTGTGTGTTGTGTGCGTCTGTGCTGCTGTGTGTGTGCTGCTGCTGCCGCCGCTGCCGCGTGTGTGCGCGCGCGCTACGCTCGTGTGTGCTGCTGCCCGTGAGTGTGCTGCGTGCGTGTGTGCTGCTGTGTGTGTGCGCGCGCGTGTGTGTGTTGCTGCGTGTTTATGTGCTGCTGTGTGCGCTACTGCCTCACACTGATGTTGCGTGTGTGCTACTGTCCTCCACACACATATGCCACATGGGGGTAAAAGGGTCTTTTCAGGTATCATTTTGACTCAAAATGGACAAAAGTGTCATAAAAGGCATAAAATTTAAACTCGTTGTTAAATAGGGAAGAAAAAGTTTTTCAGTGTCAAATAAGGAAACGAAATTTAAAATAGTGTTAAATAAGGAATTTTCTCCCAAACAAGACTGGGCAATGTGATGCCATGGGAGTAAAAACTAATGCGTGGTTCAATTGCATCAGCTTGGTACTAAATTCTTATCAAGCATGAAGCATGTGAGGAATATTTTAAGCTTTTGAAATTATAATCTGGTAAAGGAGTGCATCCAGGATCGATGACATTACGGAACTAATGTCAGAATACATGACAGGATTGCAGAGTAAGATGTTCAACTTTTCACTACATAGACCATGCTGGAATTTGAATCTATGCATGGTAAACAATAAGAGGTTATTGGCAGCCATAGTTATCTACTACAGTACCTCTGTAAAGTAATATAAGACATACTAGTTGAGTAATATAAACCATCTTATATTAGTTTACAGAGGGTGTACTTGACTAATGCTATAAAGGGAGAAGAAATTAACAAGTATGTCAGGGAAGAACATGAGAACAAACCATATCATGTCCGCTAAAGATTTGAAAGCCACAATCAATGAAAGTGAATTTTGCTCAACTAGTTGGGTCCACACACTCCTTTTTGCTTTTTAAAAACAGTTTTAGATAATACTCCCTCCGTCCCAAAATTCTTGTCTTAGATTTGACTAGATACGGATGTACCTAATACTAAAACGTGACTTGACACATCCGTATTTAGATAAATCTAAGACAAGAATTTTGGGACGGAGGGAGTATAATGGAAGGGAATCTTATGTTAAATTCTTAATCATTACTAAGAAGCATATCTATTGTACCTGCTATTAAGATCACCAGGGAAACAGTTCCCAGAAACTAACTACATAGGAAGAGGAGCTAACCTGTGCAGAAGTGGTTTCCTTGCAAATGCCCCCAAGGAAAAAATATGTTTTAAGCACAGCTCTCCACTAGCTTTGGCAGCTAAAGTGTGGTAAATGTAATCTTCATATACAAGAAAGCAACAATAAGGTTCAGTCACAAGAATCATCCAAGAAAATGAACTTACTGGATTTAATGTAACAACGAATGTTTACCTGTCAGCAAGGAGGACTCGTTTTCTGTTAGTAATTCACCTGTTGAATGTGAGCCAAACCTAGCAGTGGTATATCTCCGAACTAAATCTGGGCCCCAAGGACCTAATCCTCTGTTTAAGTAAAATAAATGAACGTCGGTACAGAAGGTACCAAAGAGGTAGCTTAGAAAGGAAAAAAGACTCAATCGTATTTATAAAAAAACACAGCAGAAATTCGATTGCTTTTGCATTGTTGCAGCTATCTGCACTTCAATTTGAACATAGTACTCATCTACTTCAATAGAAGGAGCAATCCGGTCCTTCCATCCATTTTAACTGACTGAAGCATGACGTGGTTGTTATAACCCCAGCTGTGACTGCCAGTTCAGAGTATATATGATGGCTTCAATGACTTCTAAGTCAGCAAAAGGAATTTGATTGCGATTTTTGTTAATTTGTGTTAGTACTTTGGAGAACAATTGGTACTTTTCTATTTGATAGAAAAATAGTAGTGGAGCTTCCGTTCACTTTGCTTTTGCTGTTTTCCCAACAAAATCATGCTGGCAGGTTTGGTCTGATATGGCTGTCACAGCTGGCCACATAATAATTCCATCAGTTAAAATGGGAGTGATGGATTGCTCTGTTTTATAAGGTACGTGCACTTTGCAAACTTAACTAGACGTGGATGATTGCTAACAATGAAGCGGAGAGGCTTAGATTTCCATCTTGTCTTCATTTGCATTTTTAGGTAAAAAATGAAAATACAAATAGAAGAAGCCCTAGCCTTACCTCACAATTCTCTGAGGAGTGAAATTGGACTCCCAAAGATGGTTTACTAGCATGCCTTTCCACGTTGCACGGAACTTGGTTAACCACTCAGAACTATGATCTGTTTCTGACGAAAAGCCAGCAGAACCAACCAAAATCAAGTGCTGAACATGTTCAGGATGCTGAAACAAAGCATACATTTTAGTATAATAATCATAGGAAACAGTCGAGTAGCTTCACTTGCTAAATTTATTATAAATATACCTGTAAGGCATACTTTGCCGCAACATATCCTCCGAAAGAATGACCAAGCAATATAAAATTACTGAGGTTTTTTGCTTTGCGCCATTCCTCAAAAGAATCTATGAACCAAGCCTCGGTTTCTGTTTACAAAGTTGACCAAAATAAAAAACGGAAGGAAGCCTGTTACTCATTGTTTCAAAAAAGCATATACCAGAAACTACATCACAAAGCAATATGATGGAACAAATCTACATGGGTTTCTGATAGTAGCAATTGCTCGCAGGATTGTCAAAAATCGGAAAAAAGGGGGATGTTTCACCATAAAATTTGAGGCCAAGGCATGGTCAATAACAGACATGATAGTGGCAGTTGAGGGGAACCAGTAGCATAATAAAATATCAACAGTACCTTACAAAGTCATGCAACAAATAAAGTATCTGTATCTAACCTTCAGTACTTCTACAGTCAAAGTCAGGTCTGCTTGATCCACCCCAACTGCAAAAGGGTAGGAAAAATTCAACAGTATGCAACATCAAAGAATGTGGAGTAATTACAAGAACAGTGTAAAAAATTTATCATGCATGACACATATCCTAACAGTAGGCAAACATTTGTGTATCGTCAGACTAATTTTCCTTACCTAGAGGTAAAAGGACGTGCGTGACTCCTCTTAACTCACAGTATGATAACATTCAATTTCTAACATATATCTTGAACTCTACGATCAATGAATCTACACTAATATTTTTCTTTCTTTACGTCAATTACAAGAACGAGTAACATTAACACCGATAATTGTAAACAATCAAAATTAGATTTGTGGCATGTGAACAAGCCATGAATCATATCCTAGTATTTTGTGGGTATGCAGACATATTGTGTACAAATATTGCAATGCACAAAACTGTTCAGACCAATATCCCTTTTCTACATGCGTCAAGGACAATTGTAACAATTAAGAAACATTGAACAAAGGAATGGAAATATAATTACTTCAATCGCCACACTTAAGGAATATAAGTCACAGTAGTCTTGATTTTCTTAGAGCTTACCCAAGCTGGTCAATGGCAATCACCCGGAAACGGCTTGCAAGGGCATCAAAGTTTCTAAAGAAGAACCCCTGTGACGCACCATAACCATGGACCATGACAAGGGTGGGAGCATTCTCCTTGCTATCAAATGTCACTGTATTGATGAACCTTGGCTCATCACTTGATGATCTAAACCATTTTACTTTTGACCCAGGTGGAGCAGAGCCAATGTTAACTTGTTCTTGGACATACCCAGTTCTGCAAAGATAAAAGGTTACGTCATGTATCAGAACAATGAAATTTTTAAATCTTCTACAATAAAATAAAGGAAGACCTGGAATATCTACTAAAAGCCAAGTAAGCGTAAAACTGGGGATATCCCATGTCAGTACTATAATACAATGCTATATGTTGGAATGAACACATATCATAATCCCTCGAGGAGTTAAGGACTTAAGACAATGGAAAATGTTCTTTAAATGCCCTTGTTACACAAATCGAAACAGAGTAATATATCGACCAAGCTATCATGCATTGGATTTGGAATGAACGACTAGATCGACAACAAACACAGTTCGCTCTTCCGTTCACCATGCAGTTCATGATTATATTTTTTAACACGGTATATAGAAAGACCAAATGGACAAAGTCCAACTAACATATGGTCAAGGATTGTTCCAAAGTACTAACATTATCAAACAGTACAATATATGGTATTACTGATGTATGAGCTTCATGAGACCAAACAGACACTAACCGGCAGACAGAACAGCCCTCAACTCCATGCTTAAACGAAACTGAGTGTTATGCACAATAATCGAACAGTTCAAATTAAATAATAAATCCAGGCTTTAGTGATCCCAAAGTGACACGCTGCTCTGATATGGTCTCAGATTTAAGGTACTATAGTAAGTTCCACATCACAATTGGCTCCAGAACCAGTAATCGAGCGAGATGGTTTTAGCACAAACAGACAGCTGTAGTATTCACACCCGCGATTAGCGAATTACAGCCCTACAAGTAGAGCAACCCCCAAAATTGCGATACATGGGGAAGTCAATCAACTCTTACGACTCAATAGATAGTACACCGAAGACGCGGGAACAACTAATCGTCCGCCTACCACTAGTAATCGTCGACCAAAACAACTAATCGTGCTCCGGGAGAGGGAGGGATAGGGGTAGGGGGAATAGATACTAACTTGAGGATGGAGAGGAGTCGCTTCTCTGCGGCGATGATGCGTTCCGTGGAGGTGGGGATCCAGCGCAGCGCGGAGGGCCAGACCCGCGCCCACCGGGAGCCCGCGGGGGCCGGCACCGACGCGGACGCGGCCTCGGCCGCCGTGGCGGCCGCGGACGCCTGCCTGACCTCCTCCGCCGCCATCCCGATCCTGATCCTGGTGGTGGCGGCGGCGGCTGCCCGGCGCATGCAACGCGGCGCGAGCGAGCGAGCGTGTTCCCCCCGCGCCGGCTCTGCTGGGCAGATTGGTAGGAGTAGTCACACGAGTAGGCTCTGCCGCGATTGTTTTTTTTGGGGCGGGGGATGGGGGAGAGACCGGGCTGGTTCTGGAGGAGTTTTTATGCGAGGGAGAGGCCCCGACCGCACGTTGTGGTGGTGTGGGCATCGGGTTCTCTGATCCGCGTTACGTCAGGGCTGGCGTTCGCGTGGCCTGGAGCGCAAGCAAGGGAGGCGCGCGACGAGACGAGTCGACTAGTAGTAGTAGCAAGCGCGCCACCGTTGACCCTGCGCCACGTGCGTCTTCTTTCACGGTGCGGTTTTCCGAGAAGAGAAGAAGGCGCCTGGTGACTGGCAACGCCGCGGCCGGAGCGCGTGGCGGTGCGACTGTCGACGGCGGCGAACATGTGCAGCGCCGTTCTTATGCTCATCACACCGTGCGTCACAGCGTGAATGGCCTTAAAAAACATGGTACAAAGACATACGCCCGCATACTCGCTCGTGTGAACATGCAAAAAAAAAAAAACATGCACACACAGTTTATCCATATGAGCGTCTTTGAGACCAAGGCAGCGTCGGAAAGCATGAAATAAATCCAAAAAAATGTGACCATTTGTGCCAACTTGAATCTGAGTGGACATTTTTGATTACCTTACTACCCACACACCGGAGGTGCCACTATCACTAAAGATCATCACCAAGCTCATGCACGCATACGCCTACCCAGAAACAACGACGTATGGGGCACTTCTTGATGACACCAGAGGCTCAAACATATAGAGCTAGAGACATGGTAGTAGAACATGCGCCTCTTCTTTCTGGATTTGTGCGTAAACGCTTGTACCCGTGGGTTTAGTTACTTGGTTACCTAGTTATATCCCATAGTTCTTTTGATCATGTATAAGCCAATTTGATACATCTTTAAAGATGTATGTTTTCAACCATTTTAGGAAATAATCCTCCATGTCGAGACACATAACACTAAACTTACAGTGTGTTATGCCTTCAAACCAATAGTGACAAATTGCACACGTGTCTCAACTTGTGTAATGTACTCCACTGTTTTCTCTTTGGGTCTCTTTGGATTGATACAAACTACAAACCGAATACAATAAAAAATATGAACCGTTAACTAGTTGATACATATTGGGGAGGGGGGGGGGGGGGTTCTTCACCTTTCAATTTATGTGCCCGGGTTGTCTCAATCATATTTGGCAAACATTAACCAAAATTTGACATCTTAATAATATGATGTCTGTCGTGGGTTTGTCACGGCAGATGTCCTTGTGAAAGGACTTAGTTGTGGAGTCATCGCTACGGGTTAGCTCAAAGGGGTTAAATCGGACAAGGGGACACGGAGATTTTATACTAGTTCGGCCCCTTCAAGGAAGGTAAAAGCCTACGTCTAGTTGTGATTGGTATTGCTAGGGTTTCGAAGGCTAGGGAGCGAATCCGCTTTGTCTGGCTCTCGAGTTGTTGTCTGTCCCTAAACCGCGGCCGGGTCGTCTCTTTATATACATAGGTTGACGCCCGCCGGGCTACAGAGTCCCGAAGCCGGATCATAAACGTATCCGGTTTGGTCTCTGTCCTTCCTATCTTATAATACAAGTTACATGACTAGGTCGGTTACATTTACAGGCTTTAACCCGCCTTTGGGCCTTGGGCCTTCGTGAAGCGCCATCATCCTTGCATCTTCATGGGCTTCTAATCTTCAAGGAGTTAACCCGGCTACAGAAGGCCGGTTTACCTCCAGTAGTAATATCCCCAACATTAGGCCCCAGATTGGTTTGAACTTGTTCATGTCAATCTTCTACACTTAGAAAAATTCTTCCCTCATATCTTCACCTTGATCTTGTAAACCGCCATGACGTCATACTCCCAGATTATGATAAACCGCCCTGGCGTCATCTTTCCGTTGATGTCGACGATTACCTTCATTTAATGTGTATTCAGCCACCGAGGCGAAACCTTTATTAAATTATCCATTTTTGGGCTCCTCGATTCTCGCACTTGCCGTTTTATCACTTTGCCTTATAAATAGGGGCAGATGACCCCTTTCTTTTCTTTCCACTACCCATTCATCTCTTCTTCTTCTTCCTCTCGACGACCCCGCACTCGAGCGTCGTCGTCATCTTCGAACCTCGCCTCTGCCTCGCCGTCGGCCGCTGCATCAACCTGTTCGCACCAGAGTTCCACAACGCCCTTCCGCTGCTTCCGCGGTCGCAGTGAGTCCTTTCCCCCTTCTTTCCTAGATCCATTAGGGTTTCCCTGTTCCTCGCGGCTCTTGCAGTTCATCGGAGCTTTTGGTGTTGTTCTTCCTTGGCCTGTACATGAATGCTTCGCATTTTATCGTATCCCTTGCCGTGGCTAATCTTATGTTACCACCATAAATCCATATGCGCAAAAGCTGATATAGTCCTTCATAAACTGTTTCGGGCCTTACCCTTTTTAGGTCAAAATATTTTTGCTTTCATGTCTTATCTTAGATCCGAAATTATCATATGTTTATGTGAAATCTGTTTCTCCTCATGCCAACCTAGGCGGTTTAACTTTGTATAATCAATATGTACCATTAGTCCTCTGATAAACCGGAGGAGACCTTTACCTTTACAGTTATACTCCGGTTTAACAGTGTCTGAATACTCCTGTCCTTGTATTACCTTTTTTCCCTTATTGCATTGGTCTCTGGTTTACGCCATTTCACATATTAGTATGTTTCTTGCTCCATTGTATCTTGCATATCATCATGCGTGATTTATAAACCAACCTTTCATTTTCAGCTTGTTTGTTTTGCAATGGCCAAACAATTCACTGCTTGCAACTGGGCTCATTCCCGGGTTACTGAGACTCAATTGAATGAGATGGTCAGCATCGGCTCCCTGCCTAAGAAAACTGAAATCAAATGGCGAGTTCCAGGAACAGAAAATCCTCCAACCCCAAGGCAAGGCGAGGTGGTGGTCTTTGTTGACCACATAGGCCGTGGCTTCAAACCGCCAGGATCAAAGTTTTACCGGGATGTACTTGCCAATTTCCAACTCCATCCACAAGATATTGGGTCGAATTCAGTATCCAACCTATGCAACTTCCAAGTCTTCTGTGAAGCATACTTACAGGAAGAACCGACTGCAGAACTGTTCCGGGATTTCTTTCACTTAAACCGGCGCACAGAGTTTGTAAATGGCCCGAACACAGAACTTGGTGGTGTCTCGATTCAAAAACGGAAAGAATTTGAATTTCCTCATGCCAAACATCATAGCCACCCAAAGGAATGGAACCAAACTTGGTTTTATTGCAGAGACACTTCGCCTGCAGACGAAAATCCCCTTCCAGGCTTTCGTGAGCACCGGCTTTCCAATACCCATCCGATGCCGCAACGTTTGAGCTCCGCCGAAAGGGCGAAACATGCCCCTCAACTCGCCAAACTTCGGGCCTTTATGGCCAATGGCTTAACAGGCGTGGACTTTGTGCGCTGTTGGATATCCTGGAGTATCTTGCCACTAAGCCGGCGTTTCGGTTTAATGTGTGATTATACCGGTGAGGTTGATGACCCTCAACGCCATTGCAACCTTCAATTATATGAGGAAGAAGTTACTGAAGGTGTAAAGAAGATTCCGAATGAATCGGAACTGGCCTGTAGTCAAACCGGTCTGAGTCCCTTCTATGCCAAGAACAAACCGCCTGCTGTAAGCATTATACTTCCTTTTCATCTCTAATATTTTTAGCTTATACAACCTGTAACCCTTCTTCTATGTATGCAGGGCGATGACCCCTTCTGGAAACGGAAAACCATAGAGAAAGCGGCAAAGCCGACTAGGGATAAAGTGGTCAAGCCATCCCGCCCCAAAACCAAAGCCGTAAAACGAACGTAAAAATGCAAAACGGCTGACCGGATCAACATGGAGCTTGATGACGACACTGATGATCCAGAAGTTGAGGTAGAACTTGACTCACTTGGCTCTCTTTTCATGCATCTCATTAACAATGATCTTCCTCGGGAGGACGCAGAAGCTAGTCAAGCTGATGATGTAGAGGTAATTACCCTTTCCTCCGGTTCAGACTGTATGCCAACACAAAAAACTCGCCAAGCAGTCCAGAAAGTAAGCTTTTCTCATCCTCTTGCTCACTTGGATCCAACATTTATTTTGAAGACTCGACAGCATGAAGCTCGCCGGACAACCCGACACAGTGGCCAGCAAGTCACTTCAGCCGGTTTACCTGATACTCCGGTTCGGAAGCGCCGGTCTGAGGTCTCTCCTACTTCTGACCATTCTTACCCCAAGGCAGGTTATTTTAGACAGCCTCTTAATCCATCCGATTCAAATTATCAGGTGACACCTCCTTCATCTTCTGGCGAATCAACAGCAACTCAACTCCCCCCTTTGAAAACTATGGCTGGGTAAGTTGTAAAAACTTTTCCTTTCAATGCGTCATAAATCCTTTGAATAGGATGTTAATCCTCTTTTATTCTGTTTGTAGGGCCAAAGCCAGACCCAGCAAGAAAGCTCGGGTTACCAATCGGCTCGAAGACCCGGTCACCGAAGAAGAAGAACCAAGAGGTGAATTGGAACAAACTCGTGAACCGGAAAGCCCTCATCCTGAAGCTACTTCTGATAACCCACCCCTTGAAGGCCAAAATACTGATGAACCAACAGACGTTGAGCCTGCTGTGCCCGATACTGAACCGGCAGAACCAAACCGGGCTAGTCCGGTGAAAGATGCTGAAATTCCAACATCATCAACCAAAACCCTAAAGGCCAAGGTGATGACGTTATTATTACTGGAATAGGCCATAGCTCTCCTGCCCATCCTGTAGTTTTGGCTCATCACAGTGCTAAGGAAGAGCAGGCTGCTAGAGAAAAAGGCAAATGGAGCAACGATTTGGCAAGTTATGCTCATCTCAACGCAGAGGAGCTTCACTCTGGATTCTTGAATCGCTTGCACGCAAACTGAGATTATGAAGCCGGTTTGGTAAATTTGATGAAGGGGCGATTGAAGGAAATATGCCCTAGAGGCAATAATAAAGTTATTATTTTATTTCCTTATATCATGATAAATGTTTATTGTTCATGCTAGAATTGTATTCTCCGGAAACATAATACTTGTGTGAATACATAGACAAACTAAACGTCACTAGTATGCCTCTACTTGACTAGCTCGTTAATCAAAGATGGTTATGTTTCCTAACCATAGACATGTGTTGTCATTTGATTAACGGGGTCACATTATTAGGAGAATGATGTGATTGACATGACCCATTCCATTAGCTTAGCACCCGATCGTTTAGTATGTTGCTATTGCTTTCTTCATGACTTATACATGTTCCTATGACTATGAGATTATGCAACTCCCGTTTGCCGGAGGAACACTTTGTGTGCTACCAAACGTCACAACGTAACTGGGTGATTATAAAGGAGCTCTACAGGTGTCTCCAAAGGTACATGTTGGGTTGGCGTATTTCGAGATTAGGATTTGTCACTCCGATTGTCGGAGAGGTATCTCTGGGCCCTCTCGGTAATGCACATCACATAAGCCTTGCAAGCATTGCAACTAATGAGTTAGTTGTGAGATGATGTATTACGAAACGAGTAAAGAGACTTGCCGGTAACGAGATTGAACTAGGTATTGAGATACCGACGATCGAATCTCGGGCAAGTAACATACCGATGACAAAGGGAACAAAGTATGTTGTTATGCGGTCTGACCGATAAAAGATCTTCGTAGAATATGTGGGAGCCAATATGAGCATCCAGGTTCCGCTATTGGTTATTGACCGGAGATATGTCTCGGTCATGTCTACATTGTTCTCGAACTCGTAGGGTCCGCACGCTTAACGTTACGATGACAGTTTCATTATGAGTTTATATATTTTGATGTACCGAAGTTAGTTCGGAGTCCCGGATGTGATCACGGACATGACGAGGAGTCTCGAAATGGTCGAGACATAAAGATTGATATATTGGAAGCCTATGTTTGGACAACGGAAGTGTTCCGGGTGAAATCGGCATTTTACCGGAGTACCGGGAGGTTACCGGAACCCCCGGTAACCTAATGGGCCTTAATGGGCCTAGTGGAGGAAGAGGAGAGGAGGCCTAGGGGCTGCCGCGCGCCCCTCCCCCCAAGTCCGAATTGGACAAGGAGGGGGGCGGCGCCCCCCCTTTCCTTTCTTCCCTCTCTTCCTTCTTCCCCAAGTCCTAATCCAACTAGGGAAAGGGGGGAGTCCTACTCCCGGTAGGAGTAGGACTCCTCCTGCGCGCCTCCTCCTAGGGCCGGCCACCCCCCCCCCCTTGGCTCCTTTATATACGGGGGAAGGGGGCACCCCTATACACACAAGTTGATCTCTAAGATCGTTCTCTTAGTCGTGTGCGGTGCCCCCTTCCACCATAGTCCTCGATAATATTGTAGTGGTGCTTAGGCGAAGCCCTACGACAGTAGAACATCAAGATCGTCACCACGCCGTCGTGCTGACGGAACTCTTCCCCGACACTTTGCTGGATCAGAGTCCGGGGATCGTCATCGAGCTGAACGTGTGCTAGAACTCGGAGGTGCCGTAGTTTCGGTGCTTGATCGGTCGGGCCGTGAAGACGTACGACTACATCAACCGCGTTGTCATAACGCTTCCGCTATCGGTCTACGAGGGTACGTAGATCATACTCTCCCCTCTCGTTGCTATGCATCACCATGATCTTGCGTGTGCGTAGGATTTTTTTTAAAATTACTACGTTCCCCAACACTGGCATCCGAGCCTAGGTTTTATGCGTTGATGTTATATGCACGAGTAGAACACAAGTGAGTTGTGGGCGATATAAGTCATACTGCTTAACAGCATGTCATACTTTGGTTCGGCGGTATTGTTGGACGAAGCGGCCCGGACCGACATTACGCGTACGCTTACGCGAGACCGGTTCTCCCGACGTGCTTTGCACAAAGGTGGCTAGCGGGTGTCAGTTTCTCCAACTTTAGTTGAACCAAGTGTGGCTACGCCCGGTCCTTGCGAAGGTTAAAACAGCACCAACTTGACAAACTATCGTTGTGGTTTTGATGCGTAGGTAAGAACGGTTCTTGCTAAGCCCGTAGCAGCCACGTAAAACTTGCAACAACAAAGTAGAGGACGTCTAACTTGTTTTTGCAGGGCATGTTGTGATGTGATATGGTCAAGACATGATGCTAAATTTTATTGTATGAGATGATCATGTTTTGTAACTGAGTTATCGGCAACTGGCAGGAGCCATATGGTTGTCGCTTTATTGTATGCAATGCAATTGCGCTGTAATACTTTATTTTATCACTAAGCGGTAGCGATAGTCGTGGAAGCATAAGATTGGCAAGACGACAACGATGCTACGATGATGATCAAGGTGTCGCGCCGGTGACGATGGTGATCATGACGGTGCTTCGAAGATGGAGATCACAAGCACAAGATGATGATGGCCATATCATATCACTTATATTGATTGCATGTGATGTTTATCTTTTATACATCTTATCTTGCTTTGATTGACGGTAGCATTTTAAGATGATCTCTCACTAATTATCAAGAAGTGTTCTCCCTGAGTATGCACCGTTGCGAAAGTTCTTCGTGCTGAGACACCACGTGATGATCGAGTGTGATAGGCTCTACGTTCAAATACAATGGGTGCAAAACAGTTGCACACGCGGAATACTCAGGTTATACTTGACGAGCCAAGCATATACAGATATGGCCTCGGAACACGGAGACCGAAAGGTCGAGCGTGAATCATATAGTAGATATGATCAACATAGTGATGTTCACCAATGAAACTACTCCATCTCACGTGATGATCGGACATGGTTTAGTTGATTTGGATCACGTGATCACTTAGAGGATTAGAGGGATGTCTATCTAAGTGGGAGTTCTTTAGTAATATGATTAATTGAACTTAAATTTATCATGAACTTAGTACCTGATAGTATCTTGCTTGTTTATGTTTGATTGTAGATAGATGGCCCGTGCTGTTGTTCCGTTGAATTTTAATGCGTTCCTTGAGAAAGCAAAGTTGAAAGATGATGGTAGCAATTACACGGACTGGGTCCGTAACTTGAGGATTATCCTCATTGCTGCACAGAAGAATTACGTCCTGGAAGCACCGCTGGGTGCCAGGCCTGCTGCTGGAGCAACACCAGATGTTATGAACGTCTGGCAGAGCAAAGCTGATGACTACTCGATAGTTCAGTGTGCCATGCTTTACGGCTTAGAATCGGGACTTCAACGACGTTTTGAACGTCATGGAGCATATGAGATGTTCCAGGAGTTGAAGTTAATATTTCAAGCAAATGCCCGGATTGAGAGATATGAAGTCTCCAATAAGTTCTATAGCTGCAAGATGGAGGAGAACAGTTCTGTCAGTGAGCATATACTCAAAATGTCTGGGTATAATAATCACTTGATTCAATTGGGAGTTAATCTTCCAGATGATTGCGTCATTGACAGAATTCTCCAATCACTGCCACCTAGCTACAAGAGCTTCGTGATGAACTATAATATGCAAGGGATGAATAAGACTATTCCCGAGCTCTTCGCAATGCTGAAAGCTGCGGAGGTAGAAATCAAGAAGGAGCATCAAGTGTTGATGGTCAACAAGACCACTAGTTTCAAGAAAAAGGGCAAAGGGAAGAAGAAGGGGAACTTCAAAAAGAACAGCAAGCAAGTTGCTGCTCAAGAGAAGAAACCCAAATCTGGACCTAAGCCTGAAACTGAGTGCTTCTACTGCAAGCAGACTGGTCACTGGAAGCGGAACTGCCCCAAGTATTTGGCGGATAAGAAGGATGGCAAGGTGAACAAAGGTATATGCGATATACATGTTATTGATGTGTACCTTACTAATGCTCGCAGTAGCACCTGGGTATTTGATACTGGTTCTGTTGCTAACATTTGCAACTCGAAACAGGGACTACGGATTAAGCGAAGATTGGCTAAGGACGAGGTGACGATGCGCGTGGGAAATGGTTCCAAAGTCGATGTGATCGCGGTCGGCACGCTACCTCTACATCTACCTTCGGGATTAGTATTAGACCTAAATAATTGTTATTTGGTGCCAGCGTTGAGCATGAACATTATATCTGGATCTTGTTTGATGCGAGACGGTTATTCATTTAAATCAGAGAATAATGGTTGTTCTATTTATATGAGTAAAATCTTTTATGGTCATGCACCCATGAAGAATGGTCTATTCTTATTAAATCTCGATAGTAGTGACACACACATTCATAATGTTGAAGCCAAAAGATGCAGAGTTGATAATGATAGTGCAACTTATTTGTGGCACTGCCGTTTAGGTCATATCGGTGTAAAGCGCATGAAGAAACTCCATACTGATGGACTTTTGGAACCACTTGATTATGAATCACTTGGTACTTGAACCGTGCCTTATGGGTAAGATCACAAAAACACCGTTCTCCGATACTATGGAGAGAGCAACAGATTTGTTGGAAATCATACATACAGATGTATGTGGTCCGATGAATGTTGAGGCTCGTGGCGGATATCGTTATTTTCTCACCTTCACAGATGACTTAAGCAGATATGGGTATATCTACTTAATGAAACATAAGTCTGAAACATTTGAAAAGTTCAAAGAATTTCAGAGTGAAGTTGAAAATCATCGTAACAAGAAAATGAAATTCCTACGATCTGATCGTGGAGGAGAATATTTGAGTTATGAGTTTGGTGTACATTTGAAACAATGCGGAATAGTTTCGCAACTCACGCCACCCGGAACACCACAGCATAATGGTGTGTCCGAACGTCGTAATCGTACTTTACTAGATATGGTGCGATCTATGATGTCTCTTACTGATTTACCGCTATCGTTTTGGGGTTATGCTTTAGAGACGGCCGCATTCACGTTAAATAGGGCACCATTAAAATCCGTTGAGACGACGCCTTATGAACTGTGGTTTGGCAAGAAACCAAAGTTGTCGTTTCTGAAAGTTTGGGGCTGCGATGCTTATGTGAAAAAGCTTCAACCTGATAAGCTCGAACCCAAATCGGAGAAATGTGTCTTCATAGGATATCCAAAGGAAACTATTGGATACACCTTCTATCACAGATCCGAAGGCAAGACTTTTGTTGCTAAATTCGGAAACTTTCTAGAGAAGGAGTTTCTCTCGAAAGAAGTGAGTGGGAGGAAAGTAGAACTTGATGAGGTAACTGTACCTGCTCCCTTATTGGAAAGTAGTACATCACAGAAACCGGTTTCTGTGACACCTACACCAATTAGTGAGGAAGCTAATGATGATGATCATGAAACTTCAGAACAAGATACTACTGAACCTCGTAGATCAACCAGAGTAAGATCCGCACCAGAGTGGTACGGTAATCCTGTTCTGGAAGTCATGCTACTAGATCATGATGAACCTACGAACTATGGAGAAGCGATGGTGAGCCCAGATTCCGCAAAATGGCTTGAAGCCATGAAATCTGAGATGGGATCCATGTATGAGAACAAAGTGTGGACTTTGGTTGACTTGCCCAAAGATCGGCAAGCAATTGAGAATAAATGGATCTTCAAGAAGAAGACTGACGCTGACGGTAATGTTACTGTCTACAAAGCTCGACTTGTCGCAAAAGGTTTTCGACAAGTTCAAGGGATTGACTACGATGAGACCTTCTCACCCGTAGCGATGCTTAAGTCTGTCCGAATCATGTTAGCAATTGCCGCATTTTATGATTATGAAATTTGGCAGATGGATGTCAAAACTGCATTCCTGAATGGATTTCTGGAAGAAGAGTTGTATATGATGCAGCCGGAAGGTTTTGTCGATCCAAAGGGAGCTAACAAAGTGTGCAAGCTCCAGCGATCCATTTATGGACTGGTGCAAGCCTCTCGGAGTTGGAATAAACGCTTTGATAGTGTGATCAAAGCATTTGGTTTTGTACAGACTTTTGGAGAAGCCTGTATTTACAAGAAAGTGAGTGGGAGCTCTGTAGCATTTCTGATATTATATGTAGATGACATATTACTAATCGGAAATGATATAGAATTTCTGGATAGCATAAAGGGATACTTGAATAAGAGTTTTTCAATGAAAGACCTCGGTGAAGCTGCTTACATATTGGGCATTAAGATCTATAGAGATAGATCAAGACGCTTAATTGGACTTTCACAAAGCACATACCTTGACAAAGTTTTGAAGAAGTTCAAAATGGATCAAGCAAAGAAAGGATTCTTGCCTGTGTTACAAGGTGTGAAATTGAGTAAGACTCAATGCCCGACCAATGCAGAAGATAGAGAGAAAATGAAAGATGTTCCCTATGCTTCAGCCATAGGCTCTATCATGTATGCAATGCTGTGTACCAGACCTGATGTGTGTCTTGCTATAAGTCTAGCAGGGAGGTACCAAAGTAATCCAGGAGTGGATCACTGGACAGCGGTCAAGAACATCCTGAAATACCTGAAAAGGACTAAGGATATGTTTCTCATATATGGAGGTGACAAAGAGCTCATCGTAAATGGTTACATTGATGCAAGCTTTGACACTGATCCGGACGATTCTAAATCGCAAACCGGATACGTGTTTACATTAAACGGTGGAGCTGTCAGTTGGTGCAGTTCTAAACAAAGCGTTGTGGCGGGATCTACATGTGAAGCGGAGTACATAGCTGCTTCGGAAGCAGCAAACGAAGGAGTCTGGATGAAGGAGTTCATATCTGATCTAGGTGTCATACCTAGTGCATCGGGTCCAATGAAAATCTTTTGTGACAATACTGGTGCAATTGCCTTGGCAAAGGAATCCAGATTTCACAAGAGAACCAAGCACATCAAGAGACGCTTCAATTCCATCCGGGATCTAGTCCAGGTGGGAGACATAGAGATTTGCAAGATACATACGGATCTGAATGTAGCAGACCCATTGACTAAGCCTCTTCCACGAGCAAAACATGATCAACACCAAAGCTCCATGGGTGTTAGAATCATTACTGTGTAATCTAGATTATTGACTCTAGTGCAAGTGGGAGACTGAAGGAAATATGCCCTAGAGGCAATAATAAAGTTATTATTTTATTTCCTTATATCATGATAAATGTTTATTGTTCATGCTAGAATTGTATTATCCGGAAACATAATACTTGTGTGAATACATAGACAAACTAAACGTCACTAGTATGCCTCTACTTGACTAGCTCGTTAATCAAAGATGGTTATGTTTCCTAACCATAGACATGTGTTGTCATTTGATTAACGGGATCACATTATTAGGAGAATGAAGTGATTGACATGACCCATTCCATTAGCTTAGCACCCGGTCGTTTAGTATGTTGCTATTGCTTTCTTCATGACTTATACATGTTCCTATGACTATGAGATTATGCAACTCCCGTTTGCCAGAGGAACACTTTGTGTGCTACCAAACGTCACAACGTAACTGGGTGATTATAAAGGAGCTCTACAGGTGTCTCCAAAGGTACATGTTGGGTTGGCGTATTTCGAGATTAGGATTTGTCACTCCGATTGTCGGAGAGGTATCTCTGGGCCCTCTCGGTAATGCACATCACATAAGCCTTGCAAGCATTGCAACTAATGAGTTAGTTGTGAGATGATGTATTACGAAACGAGTAAAGAGACTTGCCGGTAACGAGATTGAACTAGGTATTGAGATACCGACGATCGAATCTCGGGCAAGTAACATACCGATGACAAAGGGAACAAAGTATGTTGTTATGCGGTCTGACCGATAAAAGATCTTCGTAGAATATGTGGGAGCCAATATGAGCATCCAGGTTCCGCTATTGGTTATTGACCGGAGACATGTCTCGGTCATGTCTACATTGTTCTCGAACCCGTAGGGTCCGCACGCTTAACGTTACGATGACAGTTTCATTATGAGTTTATATATTTTGATGTACCGAAGTTAGTTCGGAGTCCCGGATGTGATCACGGACATGACGAGGAGTCTCGAAATGGTTGAGACATAAAGATTGATATATTGGAAGCCTATGTTTGGACATCGGAAGTGTTCCGGGTGAAATAGGCATTTTACCGGAGTACCGGGAGGTTATCGGAACCCCCCGGTAACCTAATGGGCCTTAATGGGCCTAGTGGAGGAAGAGGAGAGGAGGCCTAGGGGCTGCCGCGCGCCCCTCCCCCCCAAGTCCGAATTGGACAAGGAGGGGGGCGGCGCCCCCCCTTTCCTTTCTTCCCTCTCTTCCTTCTTCCCCAAGTCCTAATCCAACTAGGGAAAGGGGGGAGTCCTACTCCCGGTAGGAGTAGGACTCCTCCTGCGCGCCTCCTCCTAGGGCCGGCCGCACCCCCCCCCCCTTGGCCCCTTTATATACGGGGGCAGGGGCACCCCTAGACACACAAGTTGATCTCTAAGATCGTTCTCTTAGCCGTGTGCGGTGCCCCCTTCCACCATAGTCCTCGATAATATTGTAGTGGTGCTTAGGCGAAGCCCTACGACAGTAGAACATCAAGATCGTCACCACGCCGTCGTGCTGACGGAACTCTTCCCCGGCACTTTGCTGGATCAGAGTCCGGGGATCGTCATCGAGCTGGACGTGTGCTAGAACTCGGAGGTGCCATAGTTTCGGTGCTTGATCGGTCGGGCCGTGAAGACGTACGACTACATCAACCGCGTTGTCCTAACGCTTCCGCTATCGGTCTACGAGGGTACGTAGATCATACTCTCCCCTCTCGTTGCTATGCATCACCATGATCTTGCGTGTGCGTAGGAATTTTTTTTAAATTACTACGTTCCCCAACAACGATATGAGGTATTTTCTTCCTCCTTTGTATCTTGCTTTATAACCTGAAAATGCTAGCCCACATAGCCCCCAAGGGCCGGGTTATAATGTGAATCATAACTCGGGTCTTCGTAGCACTGTAAACCACTGATAAGAACCAGATTTACCCTTTAGCAAATAGATAGCTTTCTGCCGCGTATCCCTCAAAGGCCGGCTTAACTCTAGCAAGTTAATCCGGGTTTTAATCCATGCATCCGTTTTTGAATCAATATACATTAGCCCCCAAGTGTCAAGGATAATGTTTACATTGTTCTGGAGACTTGTATAAACTGCAGCAATTTAGAGCAAATAGGCATTAGCCCCCAAGTACGAAGTGCATAACCTGTTATGCGGTTTGTACTTTAGAATATGTACGTATCCTGTCATTTGATATATCTTCAATGTTTGCAGTCTGATCTAAGGAATAAAGAGACCCGAATCATTGAATTGCAAAACAATGTGAAGTCCCAACAAGAAGAAGCCACCAAAACCAAAGAGGAGCTGACGAAATCCCTAGCCGCCATGGAAAAACTCAAAGAATCTTTCAACAAAGACGTGCTGAATGGGAGATCGAGAAATCCGGTTTAATAAAGAGTGCCGAAGACGCCAAGGATGCCTTGAAACCGGTTGTGGAAGAACTGGCTGGATTGAAACGACAAATTAATGCCATGACTTATGCAATCTTTGGTAAGTGTGCCCTTTATGTATTTGGTATAACTTGTGGAACCTTATCTTTGATCAGAATGCTGATGTTAAACCGTGACAGGCACCCGGATTGCTCATCTTGGTACAGAAATGCGCATGAAACTCAAAGCAGCATATACATTGGTTGAACAGCTGTACTCTGGGTCTCAGCGGGCTATTTGCACGGCAGCTTATAACAAACCGGCCCCAACTTTGATTAAAGAAACACTTGAGAAGTTGGCCATGTTACCAGCCCGTATTGCCAAATTGAAGAGGGCAACTGCCAGGTCCGGAGCTTTAACCGCACTTATTCAAGCCAAAGCCTGGATCCCAGACCTTGAAGCAGATGATATCATTAAAGGATATCCAGGTGTGAAGGAAGACGGTTCAAACTTTGATAATGATGACCTCCGGCGGCTGACCAAGCAGATGCGGCCAGTAGCCAGCAAACTGGCCGATGATACAGACTTGTCCCATTTTCAACCGGTTTATGACGCTGAAGGGAAAAGACAGCCAACCGAGATCCATGACGTTGAAGAACTTGTGCCTCCGATTCGTAAGCACACTTATGCTCCAGATATTAACCCCTCCAATCTTATCCATGAGGAAGCAGTATTTCAAGCTTTAATTGGAATCGATTGTCGACAGTTGATTTCCAGCGTTTGGGGAGGGATGAAGAAGTTCCCACACCAACTGACCCTCAACCATCAAACCGTCCAGACGAAGCACCGTAAACCGGTCGCTGGTTTACTGGCCACCGTTTGCTGATCTTGTGTAAAACAGTTATGCCATTGGAGCCGCTTTGAAGGCTTCTTGTAATAGGATAGCCAAAACTCTATTATTTGTCATGCCATCGAGCATGTTTTGTAATGCCTCATGACAACGTGTGCCACCCTTTGGGATATATTTATGTATAACCCATGATGAATTGTGTTCCTATGTTGATCAACTTAAAAGTGTCTAGTGGTTTACCGCTAGACAGCTCAGTATATCCAGGAAGTGTACAGTACATAGATGAAATAATCAAAGTGTTTGTACAAAAAGCAATATACATAATTGGTTGACCAATGGTGTATATGGCAAAGGTGTTAATACCAATTCGGAACGTTGATAACCCCATCTTTGTACTGCCGGTCTATATATTAAATCAGACCGGGATAACCACCGGGTTTTCTTTATAATACTGGTGATTTAGTCAAACCAGACCGGGTCAATAAACACCGGTTTATAACTGATCATATGCCAACAACTTTGAGTTGAAAAGCAAACCGGGTCAAGGACGCCGGTTTATCAAAAAATACTTATGAACTTTACCAAATAAAACTCAAAAAGGAAAATATGCAAGGCTTTTTACGAGCTGCCAGGCTCCAAATCGAGGCTTTTCATGGGCTGTCCGGCCTCTGAGTTAAACCATTTAACAAAGCCTTTTAAGATGGGCCTCCAATTAACCAATCATCGTTTTAACTTTGACAAGTTCAGGGTCTATAAAAGATTGACATGTCAAACGTTTGATGGGTCATACCAGGATTACCTGGACATGAGTGGCTTACTTGATGAAGGCAGGTTAACCCGGGGTTTTAGGTGAATACACCAGGCTTCCAAGCCATGGCTTGATAGCCAATTACAAGGGTCCTTTCAAACTCTTCTTTGCTTTGCAAAAAGAGCCCCCAAGTAACTTCGTGAGCTGTGCTCAGTGTGTGCCCATGTTTGAGTCTGTGCTTTATGCAACACTCTCTTTGGCTCCACATATTTTTCTTTTGTGGCCTAAATGCCTATCAATAGGTGTAGCTATGGTGTGATAACAACCAAGCCCCCTAGTGAGATCCCTTCGTGGTTTCAAAACCTATCAAGAGGTGTAGCTGTAGTTCAAATATGACCAAGTCCCCCAGTGATTTTATTTATATCCGTGCAACTGCTAAGACCAGATTAATAAAACTCCGCTTTGTCAGTTAACTCGTATAAGGCATACAAGATGTAAAAAGAACAGATACCCCGCTTATAACGGAGGCTCCGGTTTATTATATGATATATACACTGTCGTAAATATGTACAGATGAAGAGTCTATGGCTTCAAGTATAGTAAGGCCGAAGGAGAGCTATGTTCCATGGCCGCTTGGTCTCCTCCTCTGATTGACGTGAGTCTTTATGCTCTCGAACATCAATGAGGTAGTAAGACCCGTTGTGCAGATTTTTGCTGACCACAAAGGGTCCTTCCCAAGGTGGGGATAACTTGTGCATATCAGTCTGATCCTGGATGAGCCGGAGCACCAAATCGCCTTCTTAAAAGGTTCTGGTTTTAACCCGACGGTTGTGATAACGTCGGAGATCTTGTTGATAAATCGCCGGTCGTGCTGCTGCAAGATCACGCTCTTCATCCAACAGGTCCAGAGAATCCTGACGTGCCTCTCATTATAAGCTTCAACATAAGCTGTCACACGGGGTGAGTCGTGACGGATGTCACTAGGACGAACGGCCTCTGCTCCATAGACCATGAAGAAAGGTGTGTAACCCGTAGACCTATTGGGTGTGGTGTTGATGCTCCATAACACAGAAGGTAGCTCCTCAACCCAACAACCCGGTGTCCGCTTTAAGGGAACCATAAGCCTGGGTTTGATACCCCGTAGAATTTCTTGATTCGCCCTCTCTGCTTGACCATTAGATTGGGGGTGAGCCATCGATGCTAGATCAAGCCGGATGTGCTCACGTTGACAAAATTCTTCCATCTCCCCTTTTGACAGGTTAGTACCATTATCAGTTATAATGCTGTGTGGAAAGCCAAACCAGAATATCACCTTTTTGATGAATTGAACCGCCGTGGCTGCGTCACACTTGCTGACTGGCTCTGCCTCCACCCATTTGGTGAATTTATCAACTGCTACTAACAGATGGGTCTTTTTGTCCTTGGATCGCTTGAAGGGTCCAACCATATCAAGCCCCCAAGTCGCAAACGGACACGTAATTGGAATCATCCGTAACTCTTGAGCCAGAATGTGCGCATGTCGGGCAAATTTTTGACACCCGTCACATCTCTTGACTAAATCTTCCGCATCAGCATGTGCCGTCAACCAGTAAAAACTGTGGCGAAAAGCTTTAGCAACCAAAGACTTTGAACCGGCATGGTGACCGCAGTCCCCTTCATGGATTTCCCTCAAAATCTCACAACCTTCTTGAGGAGAAACACAATGCTGAATTGCTCCTGAAACACTGTAGTGATGTAACTCCCCGTTGAGTATGGTCATGGACTTAGAACGCCAGATTATCTATCGGGCCAACGTTTCATCGTCTGGTAACTTGCCCCGGTTCATGTAAGCCAGATAGGGGAGTGTCCAATCCGGTATGGCATGCATAGCTGCCACCAACTGAGCCTCCGGATCAGGAATAGCCAGATCTTCTTTGGTTGGCACCTTGACTGACGGATTATGCAATACATCAAGAAAGACATTGGGCGGGGCCGGTTTACGCTGGGAACCAATACGACTTAAAGCGTCCGCCGCTTCATTCTTCCGCCTGTCTATATGGTCCACCTGATAACCCTTAAAGTGACCAGCCACTGTGTCCACCTCTCGCCGATATGCAGCCATGAGTGGGTCCTTAGAATCCCAGGTGCCAGACACCTGCTGAGCCACTAGATCTGAATCGCCAAAGAACTTAACCCGGCTCAAATTCATCTCCTTAGCCATCCAAAGACCGTGGAGCAAAGCCTCATATTCAGCTGCATTGTTAGTACACGGGAACAATAAACAGAGGACATAACAAAACTTGTTACCTCGTGGGGACGTTAGTATGACTCCAGCCCCCGAGCCCTCCAACTATCTGGACCCATCAAAATGAATAGTCCAATATGTATTATCTGGTTTCTCTTCAGGTGCTTGTAACTCCGTCCAATCATTGATGAAGTCCACGAGTGCCTGGGATTTGATCGATGTGCGAGGTATATATTTGAGCCCATGAGGTCCAAGCTCAATAGCCCACTTGGCAATCCGGCTAGTTGCTTCTCTGTTTTGAATGATATCACCCAGAGGAGCTGAGCTGACCACTGTGATGGAATGGCCTTGAAAATAATGTTTAAGCTTCCGGCTTGCCATAAATACTCCATACGCCAGCTTCTGCCAATACGAATACCTCTGCTTTGACTCAATGAGCACCTCGCTGATATAATAAACCGGTCGTTGAACCGGATATTCCTTGCCAAGCTCCTTGCGCTCTACCACAATGGCTACGCTAACAGCCCGGGCATTAGCAGCCACATATAGTAATAGCGGCTCTTTATCGATTGGTGCTGCAAGCACGGGCGGTTCAGCTAGCTGCCTCTTCAGATCCTCGAACGCTTTATCAGCTGCCTCGCTCCAGACAAAGTTATCTATTTTCTTGAGCATCTGATATAAGGGGATGGCCTTCTCTCCAAGGCGACTGATAAACCAGCTCAAAGCTGTAATCCGGCCGGCCAGACGTTGAACATCGTTGATACACGCCGGTTTAACCAGGGATGTAATTGTTGCAATTTTTTCCGGATTAGCCTCAATACCTCTGTTTGACACCAGAAAACCCAAGAGCTTGCCTGTCGGGACACCAAAGACACACTTCTCCGGATTGAGCATCATCTTGAAAACCCGGAGATTGTCAAAGGTTTCTCTTAAATCACCTATCAATGTCTCCTCCTTTCTGGACTTTACCACAATATCATCCACATATGCATGAACATTGCACCCAATTTTCTTATGAAGGCAATTCCGAACACATCGCTGGTAAGTTGCCTGGGCACTCTTGAGTCCAAAAGGCATGGAAACATAGCAGAAGGCTCCAAAGGGAGTTATGAAAGTTGTCTTCTCCTGGTCCTTAACTACCATCTTGATCTGATGATAACCAGAATACGCATCCAGAAAACACAAATGATCACAACCTGCCGTTTCTCACGGATGAACTCGATGAGCGCGCTTTCCTATTTGGGATCCAGGTTAGCGCTGATGCTGAACTGTTTGGATGAATCGCCAGGAACAAAGTCAACCAACTTAGTATCTGTGTAAACTTCAATGTCGGATCGTGTTCGGTAGTTGGCTTTTTCAAAGAAGTCATGTCTGCCGGATCAACTTGCTCCTTATAGAATTTCAGCTCCTCCGTGGCACAAACCGACTCAGCATAAGCCGCATCACCTTCCTCACATTCCAAAGCGATCTTTCTGCTTCCATGTACTGTGATAGTCCCCTTATGACCTGGCATTTTAAGTTGTAAATAAACATAACATGGCCTTGCCATGAATTTAGCATAAGCCGACCGCCCAAACAAGGTGTGGTACGGACTTTTGATTTTTACCACCTCAAACATCAATGTTTCTGACCTTGAATCATAATCATCCCCAAAAGCCACCTCTAAAGCTATCTTGCCAACAGGATATGCAGACTTACCGGGCACCACGCCATGAAAACGGTATTTGACGGTTTAGGATTCTTATTTGTCAACCCCATACGACGGAATGTGTCATAATACAGAATGTTGATACTGCTTCCGCCATCCATGAGCACTTTAGTAAACTTGTATCCCCCGACTTGCGGGGCTACCACCAGGGCCAAGTGACCCGGATTATCAACCCGAGGTGGGTGATCCTCCCTACTCCAGAAAATAGGTTGCTCAGACCAGCGTAAGTACTAAGGCACTGCCGGTTCAATAGAGTTTACTATCCTTTTGTGAAGCTTCTGATCATGCTTACACAAACTAGTGGTGAAAACATGATATTGCCTGCTATTTAGCTGCTTGGGATTGCTCTGGTAACCCGACTGCTGTTGTTGCTGCTGATTCCCCTGATGGTTGTAGCCTCCCTGGTTGCTTTGGTGCCCTTGATTGATGTGTCCAGTTTGGTTGCCTTGAAACCCTGAACCAGAACCAACACCTTCGTAACCCGGCCCGTGGAAACCACCTCCTGAATCGCCAGGCGGGCCATTATCATACTAGAACATATTGGAATTCTTGAAATCCCGCACGATATAACAGTCCTTCCAAAGATGCGATGCTGGCTTCTCCTTTGATCCATGCTTTGGACAGGGCTGATTTAACAGGCGCTCCAAATTAGGGCCTGAACCTCCTCTCCTCTTGGGCTGCTTGCCCTTACGGCGCTGGCCATTCTCCTGAGCATTGGTGTTAGCAACAAAGTCCAAGCTGCTGTCGGCCTTGCGCTTACCGTTATTCCCATGGCCTGCCGGATTAGGCTGCTGACCCTTGGCGTTGCCGTTTTTTCCCTTTCTCCGGTTTGTCCTCCTCTGAATCCGGGCCCTTGGTGTTATCTGAATTGGCGTATTTAACCAAAGCGGCCATGAGCATTGACATATCGTTGCAGTGACGTTTAAGCCTTCCTAATTTCTGCTTAAGCGGCTTGAAACGGCAATTGCCCTCTAATGTTAACACTGCGGTGTCTGCATTGATACGATCTGATGAATGCAGAATCGCTGAGACCCGTTTAACCCAATGGGTCGTGGACTCCCCTTCCTCTTGGACACAAGCGGCCAGATCCACGATTGACATTGGCTGCTTACAAGTATCTTTGAAATTCTGGATAAACCGGTGCTTCAATTTGGCCCATGATCCGATAGAGTTAGTTGGCAAGCTCTTCAACCAAGTACGAGCTGTTCCTTTCAACATCATGGTGAAATATTTAGCACACACTGCCTCATCCACATCTAGCATCTCCATTGCCATCTCATAGCTCTCCACCCACGCCTCTGGTTGCAAATCGGCGGTGTAATTTGGTACCTTACGAGGTCCCTTGAAGTCCTTGGGCAGTCTCATGTTACGCAAAGCGGGGGTGAGACACGGCACCCCTAAGAAACTGAATACCACACCTGGCTCTACTAAAGCCGTAGGGTGAACCGGTTGGGAGGGCTGCCAGGCGTGAAGCGGCGGCCACAATATTGTCCAAAGGGTTGGAATAATGCCCGGGAGGCGTTGGTACATACTGTGGCACAACGTTGTTCTGGCGAGGCGGGTCCATCGTGCGCGGTTGAACCGGTGCTCCTGTTCCCGGTGCCTTCGCCCGGTTTAGTATGGGTTGGTTACTAGCTCCTGCTCCTGGTGTGTTGAAGAGATTCTGCGGCTCATAAACCGATGGGAGACGCGATCGGTACCTTCTTCTCATGACTTCCTCTGAAGCATTCTGATCCAGTCTAATCCGGTAGGCCTGTGCTTCCAATTCAGCCCGCTCTATAGCCATCCTAGCGTTCTCTGCCGCCAGGTCCGCTTTAGCCTGAGCTATCTGATCTTTCACCTTTGGAATCTCCGCATTGTGCTGATCCCTGGCTGCTGCATCCACCTCTGCGGCCATCAACATTGCCAAAGCGTCGAACAAATCAGACAGGACTTGGGCCGGAGGCGACGCAGAGCTTCCTGCCCCTGCCGGTGTAGCCGTCGTTGAACCGGAGAGTATTGCTGCGGCGGTCGATGAATGAGGCGCTGATTGTGTGCCGGCCATGAAGATGGCGGCCCGGTTTGGCAGATCAGGGGAATCCGGAATACTGTTGCCCTCGGATCCTCCATCAATCTGGTCGTCCTGCAACTGATAAAGCGATTCGGTCTCTCCAGAAGACTCATCATCAGAACAGACCACGGTCTCTCCATCGGACACCGGCCCATCCTCGTATCTCGATCCATGGATGACACCTACGAAAACATGCCTTGCCTCGGGCTGAACCGGCGAAGAACTTGCATGCCGAGCCGTTTTGATGATGTCGGTGCAGATGTCCGGCTCAGGGGCCGGTTCGCCGATCTTGCCGATGAAGACGTGAATCCCACTGAAGGGGACCCGGTACCCGTACTCGATTGAATCGGCCTCGGGACCCCATCCTGCATTGTCGATGTAGAGCTTGCCGCGACGACTCTTCGTCATCCGGCCCACAGTGTATCCCTTAAGTCCATCAAAGCTGCCCTTCAATAACTCAAAACCATCGTGCGATAGCCCCACGGTGGGCGCCAACTGTTGTGGGATTGTCACGGCAGATGTCCTTGTGAAAGGACTTAGTCGTGGAGCCATCGCTACGGGTTAGCTCAAAGGGGTTAAACCGGACAAGGGGACACGGGGATTTTATACTAGTTCGGCCCCTTCAAGGAAGGTAAAAGCCTACGTCTAGTTGTGATTGGTATTGATAGGGTTTCGAAGGCCAGGGAGCGAATCCGCTTTGTTTGGCTCTCGAGTTGTTGTCTGTCCCTAAACCGCGGCTGGGTCGTCTCTTTATATACATAGGTTGACGCCCGCCGGGCTACAGAGTCCCGAAGCCGGATCATAAACGTATCCGGTTTGGTCTCTGTCCTTCCTATCTTATATACAAGTTACATGACTAGGTCGGTTACATTTACAGGCTTTAACCCGTCTTTGGGCCTTGGGCCTTCGTGAAGCGCCATCATCCTTGCATTTTCATGGGCTTTTAATTTTCAGGAGTTAACCCGGCTACAGAAGGCCGGTTTACCTCCAGTAGTAATATCCCCAACAATGTCCATCTTAAAAAATAGTACTCCCTCCGTCCCATACTAATTGTCACTAAAATGATGCATCTAGACGGGGGAAGTATGATGTAAGATGTTGTGTACCTTCATTTTCCCACACAAATCTAACTAATACGATATAGCCACGTCAGGCCGAATGATGAAGATGGTGCACTAGCTAGAGGTGGGGAGGGAGGGGAGCGAGTTGAATGGGAGACTACAAGTTTTAACTTTTTGGTTAGTTTTTTTTTCCAGTTTTTTTGTTACATCTGTTTTTATTCTTTTTCTTATTTTTTGTTTCTTAGTACACCTTCCCTATATTTCTTGTTTTGTCTTAGGTAGATGAACTTTTTTTCCCTAGAATGGTTTCATAATGTTGTGTTTCTTTTATTTTCAATTTATTTCTTTCATTTTTCATTTTATTTCTTTTATTTTTCATTTTATTTTCTTAACAAAATTAATTTTCCTGGGTAAATATACAAAGTTTTTATGAGAAACGTAGCCGCTTTTTGGATATTCATGGTTTTCAATTTCAGTTTTAGAAAAATTTCAGCACCAATCGAAATCACCAAAATTCAGTTAATTTCACTTATTTTAGTTTGCATTTTGGCCCAATGACCGAAATATTCACTTGACTTCAATTAAATATTTTAAGTTTTTGAAGAATATTTTGGAAAGATATTTGAATTCCTGTGCATTGTTGAAACCGCTGAAATATTTTGGCCGAAACGTAATTGTTTTAGTATATACTGAAATTCAGTGAATTTCATCGAAATCACACTGAAAGTGAAAACCATCATATGTGAATGTTTTATTATTAAAGCAGAGCATCTATGTCATTACGATATATAAACATTTTCTACAAACAGGAATATATTTTCAAAATGTATGAAACGTCTTTTAAGGACATGGATTTTTTTTGACATACATGAACCTATTTTCTACAACATATGGATATTTTTCATTTACTAGGGCATTTAAAAAATCCATGGATATTGTATGCATAAATGAAAATTGTTGGTATACACTTTTTTCTGGAAATACATGATTTTTTAAATTTATGTCACATTATTTGTTCCTAACTTTTAATACAGACTAGATGATACCCCGCACGTTGTTGCGGGATAAAAACTAAAACTGAAAATACATATAATTTATTATGTTTGATTACTATATAATTGTAAAAAAATTATTAAATCTAAATAGCATAGTAGAATGAAAATTCTCTTGGATGTTTGCGTGTTGAGATGAGTCTTTTTTTCATGCATGTTTAATGATGAAGTGACATGCTTGCATGTTGGGAGACATATGATAGTGGAGGTGGGCCTTTTCTCATGCATGCTATGGGATGATGTGGCATGCTTGTATGTTGAGAGAAATAGTTAGTGGGGGCTATCTATTTAGATATAGAAGATTAGATAGATAAGTAGAAATAAATATTATTTAAAGACTTGAAAAAAAAAGGAAAAAACCAATACCTGATATTGGGCTGAACCAAGGCCGGGCCATCCATGATGCGACTCTGTAAAAAAAAATCGGCTCCAGCTGGGCTAAGAAGGCCTACGTTACAGCTTTTAAGGCCACGATACAAAATAATGTCAAACACGACACGAGAGAAGCGAAGAAAAAGAAAACGAAAGAGGCGAAAACCTGATTCGCTACCGACCTGACCTCGCCGCCGGTCTCCGATTCTCCGCTCGCCTGCTCTGCTCTGCTCCGCCGCCTCTCCGGTACGCCCTCGGCTCGATCTCAGAAAGTCTCTCAAGCTTCCCTGCGTACCCTCCGCCAACCTCCGCCGGACTTGGAACTGCCTCCGCAAGTCCGACGAAGGTCTCTGCGGGGACTGGGATTGGGATAGTTTTTTTTTTTCTATTTTCGGGAAGGGATTGGGTCTGATGACTGAGCGAGCTCTTTGAGTTGGAGGTAGAGCGTCAGATTAGCAAGGGGAGTGACCGCCAGCATGCCGTCTTAGCATCGTTTTGCCCCTCCTTTTTGGCGATTTTGGAGCGGGTAAGGGGAATTTATGTAACCACATCTGTTCGTCGCGTGTAAGACAGGAGTCTGCATTATGTGGCTGGTTGTGATACCGGAAGTTTGGATTTTTAAGTCAACAAGGGGGTGATGGAGGTAGAATAGAGGACGGCGCCAATAACATCTCCACTGGAGTTTTGGAGGATCAGGTTCAGTAGCTGAACATGTGCATAGCCGGAATGAGTCTCAAGAACCAAGATGTGTGTATTCTTACCTTTTGTTTTAGGCGTGACCGCATTGTGGTATCAATGCATTTCAGTGCCTTAAGCTTACTGCTTAGCATACATAGAAAAAATCTGTTCTGTTCCTTCGGATTCTGCTTCTAGTGCACGGGTGCATACGAAGAGCTTGAAATGACAGAGATCGGTAGGCCTTTCGTTGTTTGGCTGTCGACGGTATAGTATATGGTTGTGAGGAAGGATATTGCTTTGTGTGTTCTATTCATGCCTGTTACCTGTTTTATTTATGGTCCATGGTTTCGCGATTGCTCCATTTGTTCTGACTTAGGCAGGCGAGCGGACTATTTTGCTTTTGAACTGGCTGGGTTAATGTTAGTACAACCTATGTGCAAATATCACTTAGTAGTAAATGAGATGCATATATTAATTATTCAGTTGCTGGTTCTTGCAGTATATGTTTCGCACCTAGTTTATTGTAGTCTTAAATCATATGACGTTTACAAATCGTCATAGAAATATTCATATTCTCATAGACAGAACAACGTCAGCTTTCAGATTCCTTCTATTAAGATGGGTCGTTAGTGTTGGGGAGTCAGGACTTGGCGGCTATGTAGGACCTATGAACAAACATTGAAAAGTTTCTGCTGTTGCCATCATGCCATGTTGACATTGTACTTATTATAGCTGATAGCATTCTTTGTGGCGAAATGAATAAAATGCAAATGAAGGCCAAAAGCTACAGCAGAAGTGATTTTCAGTTTCTGTTGGGGGGCTTTTACAGGAAAAGGAAAAACAGTAGTACTGAATAATAGACAAGGATGGCTTCTACTGGCGTGAAAGATTTCTACCGGCAGAAGAAGAAAGGAGGTGCCGGCAAAACTTCAGCATCTTCCAAGAAGAAAACACAGAATTACACTGGAGGGGCCTCTGTTGGGGCTTCAAATAAGGCTCAGACAGCAGCACTAATTTCTCACGGATCCTTAGACCTCAAAGGTACTTTGCTGGAGAGATTGTCATGTGCACAGTGGAAACTTGCCCATGCTTTTTGTTTACAAACCATAATTTTTGCTTATGACCATATTGTTGCAGATGATTTCAGTGAGCAAGAGGAGCAGCTGCGGCAGTTTGACATGGACATGAAGTTTGGCCCATGCATCGGTGTCAACCGGCTTCAGCGCTGGGAGCGTGCTTCCGCCATGGGCCTCCAGCCACCGCCCCACCTTCATGATCTCCTAGCGCGTGCCTCCTCCGGAAACAACCGCAACAACGGCGGCCCCTCCCCTGAGTGCCTCTGGGAGGGTAAGATCTAGAATCAAGTTTCTTCCGCCAAGAGTGTTCCATGGCAACCTAGCAAGGCTTGCCTACTGTTTGGGACCATGTAGTTTAGTCTGAAACTTTTACCGCGCGAAACTCTCGCTGTTGTACTGAATCCTTGTCTGGTTTCCTTATCAGATGTTGCTACTTCCACTCTTGCCAGTGTCATCTTCAGTTTGCCCCGCGCAAGTTGCTTAATTGTGCCTTTTTTTCTTCTTCAAAATTATGCCATCCTCGAGAGGATTTAATGGGCAGGTCCGTTTCTGTCTGATTCTTGTCCAGTAAGTACGGTTTTTTTGGTTTGCTCGTTTGTCAGGCGAACCAAACAACAAATTCATGGGCCATGACGGTGAAGTACACACAGAATTTAAAACCATGACCGAGAGGAACTCTGTCACTGTAGCACTGTAGCGTGACTTTGCACATAGGGAAGAGTTGAGCAGCACAGCTCGTGCCTTGGTACATTTCGTGTCTCCGTGTCTGATGGGACGAGACGCCGTGCCAGGTACATACTCGTCCACTACTACAGTGTTCGACTCAGAGCCACTACTACAGTGGTCGACTCAGAGGCACTGCCTGTCTTGGTCGACACTTGTCGTCGTCAGCTACAGCGTCCAGGCCGCTCCGCTGACTCGGTCTCTGTTTCCGTTCGTGTTTCGTGTCGGGCTGTGAGCGGCCGGATCGTCCGACTGTTTTTAGCGAGGATTCACTTTCAGTTTCGGTGAATGATACGCATACGGTACACGACAGTTGCTATTTTGTTCTCCGCTCCTTGTGAAGAAAACGATGTGATTGTCACCAAGTTCCCATCGATCTTCCGTACGTGCTCCTGTTTCTTGATCTTTCGTTAGCAACTCTTTTCCAGGAGGTTGAAACTTCAATGATGTACATGTCCATCTTTATTGTATTATTTAACAAAATTGGATGTGCCCTGACCTCGCCTCAACATACCATCTAATCAATGGCCTGGCCAAGCCGCCCCATGGCGAACCGAGGGAACCAACCAGTCTAGCAGACTCCAACACACAGCGCATGCGTACGCTCTAAAATCCGCCACAACCATGTTCCGCCGTCCCATCTTCAGAAGGGATCAACACATTGACCTTGCCAAGCCTAATCGTCGTCGATGTCACCACGAAGCCAAACAGTGCCACCACCTTGCGCTCATCCATCAAGACACATTCATCCCTGAGACTCTGTTGCACCCAAGACCCGTCTTCATCGATGCGGTAGATTCCATGCCGCTCCACCTCCTGAATACTCTATCAACTATCTGCTTCAAAACGATGCTCTCGAGAGGCATAACAGGACCGCAAGCTGTCATAGCTACATCTCAAGAAGTACTTTAACGTATACCCGAGCTTAATTAGTTTACTGGGCTACCTATATTGGAGCGATCGACACATATGCAAGTTTGTCTTTGCATAATGCACGTGAAAACAATCTTAAGGATAATGTAATTTTTATTATATTTGAGGTGCTTTGTAATTTCTATAAATTTTAATAATAGATCTAAATCATTATCGTTAAAAAAAACAATTTCGAGGAAGATGGAGGTTATCCAACATCTTGCTTGTTTAAGCATGGGCGATTAAACCATGGTTAATAACAAAGCCTGTTGCTGGCTATATGCCAATGCCACATCACATGAAGCCTGTATAAAAGCACACTAATACAATAGTTTGACTGTATGCTAGCTAGTACTATTATTTAATGTTTGCATGTAAAGAGAGGCAGGTATACACTCTTGATTGGTGCAATGGGAGGCAAAATTTCGTGTTTTGGCCCTTTTCTGATCTTTATTCCAGATCTGACCCTAGTTTGAAAAAAATTCGAGATCTGATCATTTTGCTACCGTCAGGGTCCATGACGGTAGGGTGTAACAGCCTATCGTCAGAGACCCTGGCGGTAGGAAACATCCCTACCGCCAAACAGAATGGCGGTAGCATGTACAACCCTACCGCCAATATGCTCGGCCATAGGCACGAACACACACTGTGTTCAATACTTAGCAAATATTTGCGGTAGGGCATGCAACGACCCTACCGTCAGGGACCTTGGCGGTAGGCAGTTATACCCTACCGCCATGGACCCTGGCGGTAGCAAAAGGGTTAGATCTCGAAAAAAAATTAAACTAGGATTAAATCTTGAATAGATATCAAAAAAGGGTCAAAACACGAAAATTAGCCGCAAGCGGAAGGAACGCCTGCTCAAAGCACTGCATGTGGTTGCTTTTCTTGTTTCTCGCGCTGTAGCGAGCTGTAGCTGGAGCGCCCGCTCCCTTCTTTTTTTTTACCTCTTTCTCTTTCAGCAGTGATTTTCGGTGACGTGGTACTGCTTATAGCCGGCTGACTAGGCTGATTGTACTCGCTCGTAGCACAACTAATTCCCGAAATGATAAAAGGTAAGACCAACGAATTGTAGTAGTGTCCTTTGCCGTTCGCTACGAGCCAACACGTAGTTGTCCTTTTCTGCGTACGCTATACATCAGCACCACACATTTCAGTTTACACAAACAATGGTATCTTGACGTAGCTAGTAAGGTCGATCAAAAACATAAATTACGTGGTACAAACCTTTTGTGCCGATGTGGTTAACAAATCGGGGGAAAGTGATACCAAATGAACGGATTTTGTCTTTTTTTTATCCGTTCGAGTCATCGCCTGCCTAGCAGGCACGCGTAGCTGGTCGATGTACCCAACACACAAGACATGGGACGGACATGCGAGGCAGCCAGGTGGAGGCACGCGATGTTTGGGAGACTGCGAAGGTCGTCCTCGGAGGCGGCAGCGGCGGTGCGCGCGGATGAGATGCAGTTGTGTCGTCCCTGAAGGGCTGTAGAGCAGAAAGGAGGAGGAGCACCATGGGCATGGGCATGGACATGGACATGGACCACGAGCCAGCTGCGTACATAGTCCCTGCCGGCGACGGAGCTGTCGTGGCCATGCAACAGTTTGCCAGAGAAGAATTTGGGGCCTGTTTGGTTTACGCCTCCAACTTACCCTACCAAAATATTGGTCATGCCAAATTCTTTATGTGTTGTTTGGTTTGTTGCCAAATATTTGGCTGCCAACAAAGTCCATTGTTGCTTCCTTCACAGATTCTTGTCAAATCTTTGGCCAACCCTGGGCGTTGGAATCCCACTCCAAATAATTGGCAAGCCAATATTGGCAGGGCAGCTATAGGCAAGAACCAAACATACCCTTGGATTCCTCCCCTCGCACCATGCCGCTGGCTGCAGCTTCCCTCCTCCTTCTCCACCTCTCTTGCGGCCTGGAGATCTCCTCAGCGCACGCCCGTCGCCGGCCTGCAGTTCCCGAGGTCTCCCCGGCAGATCCAGGGACAGTGGCTCAGCTCAGAAAGAGAGGCGGTGGCCTGCGACGGTGGTTTCTCCTGTGAGCGCGGCGACTGCTTGCTCCGGTGGCCTCGCCGGTGAGCGCGGCGGGCGGCCTACGCTGGTGGCCTCGCTGGTGCGCGGTTCCTCATATCGGTGGTTGTGGAGTCAGAGGTCCAGCTCATGCGCGGTTGATGATACTCCCTCTATTTCAAATTGTAGTGCGCATTTGGTTTTCTAAAAATATCAACAGAAATAATACCAAATAAATATAATATAAAGATATGTTAATGATGCATCCAATAATATTTATTTAACATAATAGATGTAGATATTTTCCTCTAAAAAATTGTCTTCTGAAATTTCTTATGCACACTATGTTTAGGAACAGAGGGAGTATGTGGGACCATGGCGAACACGAGAGGGCGCCAGTGCACGACGGAGTGTTTACTTCTGTCTATTCCATATCCATTTTGACCCATATTTACGTCAAGTCTGGGTCGGGACGGACAATAAACGGACACCAGATGGACAGTTTATCCGTTTGGGCCGCCTAGTTGTCCGGATGACCCAAACGGACTGAATGGTCCGCTGGTTGGAGTTACCCTAATTGATAGAAATGCATATATGTAGGGGAAAGATACTTGGAGAAAAATTGGCCTTCCACTAGTTTAGATGAAAAATTGGCCTATCATTTTTGGCACCGGATGTGTTTTTCCGACTTGAGCATAAATCGCCCGGCCTTTGTAGTTACGTATCGCGTGTCATACCGCGTGAGACACTGGTCAGCAATCCAAACTATTTGAATATATATCGAGTGTGATTCACCGCCAAATGTAGGCAAAAGTTGGACGCATGCAGGTTGCCTTCCCATGAACAAATCTTGGGGCCTCGTGCACCCCGCCTGCCGATGGGGAGGGACAAAGCCAGCGGGCAATTCTTATGTTGTTGGTGCACGAGCTGGGTAGTCTGCGGCGTGGGCCTCCCCCTACGCACTCCCCCGGTCCTGCCTGCTCCTGCTAGATGACCGCATGCCATGCCACCGCCTGCAACTTGCAAGTTGCGACTGCTGCATGCGTGATACGTCGTCCGGCCGTTTATGGCACATGACGTGAGTGCGTGCACGGGACATGGGCATGTACAATGGTGACATATGGATACATATGTTCCATGACAAAAATTAATTTAAGACACCTATATTAATTTTTTTTTTCAATGCAAGCTATCATTAGTGGGTCTCATTAAGAAATAGAAAATAAAGATTCTAGTACATATGCATCTACTTTTCACTCAACCTTTTCAGCTTTTGTCACTAGGCCGTACTTTTTCTTTTCAAGCACCCGCCTCCTGGAAAGGACACCGCTTCCCTATCCGAACCTACTTTACGTCATATTCGATCCTACATGGCATGCGAGGCATCACCTTAAGGCTATGCATTGTACATGCCCTAAGACTACCGTGCAAAATAATTTTTCATGAAATTTTAGCTCATTTGAAGTTGTGCAGAGTAGGTATCTCTGATATAGTTTTTTTAGGTTTAGAATTCCAGTTGCCGACAATCTCCCTCTTCATGTAAATTTTATAAATTAAAAAAGAAAAGACATTAAAATTGCATTATAAAATGTTATAATGACAAAAAACATTATAATTAACAGTAAAAAAACATAATGTAAAATGGACGTATCAAACGTGCATTTGGCGGCCCGTATTTGTCTAATCCAACTATAGATCCTCTTATATTTGATATTTCGTTATAGAGGGTGTATTTGAGAGCAACTTCAACGCGCCTACCCATTTGCGTTCGCGTGTGTCCGTTTGGGTCTAAACAGACACAAAAGTCGGCACAACAGGCCGACCCAAACGGACACACTTTCGCTTTTCGTCCGCCTGTCGACCTATTTTTGACCTAAATTTGAGCTTAATTTGCGTCGGCGCAGACACGAAACAGACGCGTGCGACGCCCGCTTACTCCTCCCCCTAGCCCGCCAGTCGACGACACATAGGCCACTCTCTTCCTCCCCCAGCGACAGCAAGCCCCCGTCCGCCTCACCCCATCGCCGCCACCGCCCAGTTCCGGTGCCCTCACCAGCAGCCCGGACCCACATACCACCCCTGCAACACACCACCTTCCCACATCGCCGCCACCACCGCCTCATCGCCGGGCCACCGCAGCTCTTCCCTGATGTCGCTGCGAGGACTACATCGCCCCCCCGCCCTGCCAACTCCTTCGACAATGCCGCCACGCTCGTCAGACACCGTCAAGCCGGCTACCTGGTCCAGGGGAGGCGCGCGTCTCTTCGTTGACTAGCTTCTTTGACGACGCCCGCAAGCCGTTCGACGGTTTCCTCCAAAGGTACAAATGAACTCCGCAGATGAGTTCATTTTCCACAATTTCCTGTGCGGCTCCGATGATTCTTCATCCGACGATGAGGAGATGGTGGCTGTTGTGTTGGTTTCCCATGACCACCTTAGTAGGCAGCGGTCGTTGTTCCGGGGCTCGATCCTGGGGCACACTTCGGCATCGAATCGCAACCAAGAGAGTGGCCATTTCCTTCTTTGGAAGGACTACTTTGAGACACCCAACCCACTCTTCAAACATCACCAATTTCGACGCCGTTTCCATATGGTAAGCATGTTTTCAACTTATGATAAGTATTTCGAGTGCAAGGAGGACGCCATTGGAAAGATTGGCTTCTCCTCTTATCAGAAATGCACTGCAGCTATCCGGATGCTTGCATATGGAGTTCCCAGTGATCTCATTGATGAGTACGTCCATATGAGCGAGTCTACATGCCTAGATTCCATGTACAAGTTCTGCAAGGCTGTGATTGCAATGTTTGGTCCTGAGTACTTGAGAGAACCAAATGTTGAAGATACAACCCACTTGTTGGCGATGAATGCCGGCTGGGGCTTTCCCGGGGATGCTTGGTAGCATAGAATGTATGCACTGGGAGTGAAAGAACTGCCCTTCTGCTTGGCAAGGGCAGTATAGGGGCAATGTCAAGGCTTGCACTGTCATACTTGAGGCCGTGGCCTCATGGGATCTCTGGATCTGACACTCTTTCTTCAGCGTGGCCGGATTGCACAATGATATCAACGTGCTTCAATGCTTGCCGAAGGCAGCTGCCTGTCGGTGAATGTTAACATCAACGGCCACAACTACAACAAGAGATACTACCTAGCTGAAGGTATCTATCCTCAGTGAACTACTATTGTGAAGACAATCTCCAACCCTGTAGAAGAGAAGATGAGGAGATTTGCACAAGAGCAAGAGAGTGCCAGGAAGGTGGAGCGTGCCTTTGGTGTTCTCCAATCTCGATGGGGCATCGGTCGGTATCCTGCTAGAACTTGGAGCACCAAAAAGCTGTGAGAGGTGATGACTGTTTGTGTGATCATGCACAATATGATCAAAGAGAATGAGCACCCGGAATGTATCTACGACCAAGGGTTTTAGTTCCAGGGTGATAATGTTGTGCCTGAGCATGAAGGAGCGACAACGTTTGCAGAATTCACCCAATTTCATCATCAAATGCGTGATTGAGAAACTCACATTCAGCTGCAATATGATTTGGTTGAGTATATGTGAGCTCACGCTGGCAAACCAATAGATGTATTTTTTACTAAAATTTATTTGAGACAATTTAATTTTTATTTGGCTTGTAAACTACTCCCTCCGTCCAAATAAGTGTCTCAACTTTGTACTAAATTTAGTGCAAAATTGTACTAAAATTAAGACACTTATTTTGGGATGGAGGGAGTATGACATATTTTATTTGGCTTGCGAATTATGCTATATTTGTTTGCTTGTGCAATCATGTAAAACGTTTGTATTTTGTTTGAATTATGACGGCAGGCCGATCGCACGGGGGAAAATGGGTCCACACATTAGACGCACTGCCGATGCAAACAAAAAAACAGGCAAACGATCCAAACAGATAAAAAACAAATAAAATGCATATTCTTTTTGGTCGGCGCGTCGGAGTTGTTCTAAATACTACATATAGAACGCCATTCAGCGCCAAATTTAAACAAAAGTTGGACGCATGCAGGTCCGTTCCCATGAACAAATCTAGGGGTCTGTGCATCCTGCCTGCCGATGGGAGGGACAAAGCCAGCGGGCAATCCGTACGTTGTTGGTCCAAGTGCGTGCTGGGTAGTCTGTGGCGTGGGCCTCCTCCTACGTACTCCTCCGGTCCCTGCGTGCTCCTGCAAGCTGCCGACTGCATGCCATCTCCTGCAACTGCTGCATGGGTGATGCGTCGTCCGGCCGTTTCCCGCACGTGACGTGAGTAAATCCGTCGCCGTACGTGCAGGGACCATGAGGCCATTGTGGCAGCTGGCCCAGCCGAGAAAGACCAGAGAGAGAGATCGCTGCTGCACGCAGCCATATGCACTGTGAGTCCATTTTCCTATTTATCGGACGTGGCAAAATGGCCGGTACGTGCATTTTCTTCTTATTTTATCCACTGCAAAATTTATCTAGTGGTAGGATGTAACAGCCTATCGTCAGAGACATTGGCGGTAGGAAACATCTCTATCGTCAAACAGAGTGGCACCATCATGTACAACCCTACCGTCAAGATGCTCGACGGTAGGCATGAACACGCATTGTGTTCAATACTTAACAAATTTTGCGGTAGGGCATGCAAGCATACTGCTAGGGACCTTGACGGTAGACAGTTATACCCTACCGCCATGGACCCTGGCGATAACAAAAAGGTCAGATCTCGAAAAAAATTTAAATTAGGGTCAAATCTCGAATAGGTATCAAAAAAGGATCAAAACATGAAATTTAGCCGCTAAGAGATGCCAGATATGTGGGACAGAGAGAGAGCTGACCTTTCCACCTTGCATAGTAGAGGCTAGGGGTGCGGTACCGCACAGAGAGCTGACCTTTCCACCATGCTCCCTGCACCAGGCAAACACGTGAAGCACACACGTCACATGCCCAAATGCATATACCGAAAATAACAAATCGTGGTCATTTTGGATACATGCACATGCCGGTAACATCATATAGTACATGCGTACATATGCGCGTAGTTCCAAAACATGTCCGCGACAGCAAAATGTAAGAGTCTTATGCGTACGATTCACTCTCTTCACACGTGCCACATATAATTTCTGCAATATTGTCCAGCACGACGTTATTTATATGAAAGCTGCATGTGTAAACGAGAAGGATTAATGTAACGGGGATGTAGTCTTGTTCAGTCAGGGCAACTCTAGCTGAACTCTCAAAATGGTTAACATTCTCTTTTGAGGAGTTAAGACCTAGCCAAACTCTCAAAATGGTTAACATTCTCTTTTGAGGAGTTAAGACCTAGCCGAACTCTCAACCAGTTTAGTTGCTCAAATGATTGAGGAGAACCGCCCCGTCAGCCCTTATTTTTGAGCGGCCCAAACAAGTTCTTGAGAAAAACACACTCCCCTTATCTGGTTGTCTCTTTCCCAGCTCGGCCGCCTCCATGCCGGGCTGATGGCGTTGCCTTCACCGTACCGTCTTGCGCCGCCTTGGGAGCTCCCCATGGGATGTCCTCCTGCTCTCGGCGCTCACATCTAGCCGCTCCGCCGACTGTCGGCGGATCCTCATCAGCGGCTCGGTTGGGCTCAACCGTCGCTCAACAACTCATCGGGCCGCCTCCGTCGCTCATAAGGCGCGATGCCTGCTAACGGTTGGTGCTGCTCCAGGTCTCCATGACGGAGAAGCATCCTGGATGGGTCTACTTCTAGTGTGAAAAGGACAAAGTAAATGCAATATTTGTCGGGGTGTTCTTTGTCTCAAACAATGTGAGCTCAATGTTGGCTTAATATTACGCAGAAGGGTTGCATTTTTTGATACTAGGAAGAAAAATAAATTGATCTATTGATCCAGAGAGGTCTATTTGATGTTGGTGCACTAGTTACTAGAGATGAGATTAAAGAGGACGCGATGGCCAAATTTCTTCATGAGGAGGCAAAGAAGAAACAAATGTGTAGGCCAAAGAAGGAGAGTGGATTTTTGGAGCTTCTTTTTTAAAATTTTAAAAAATCATACTTTTTTAGTTTAAAAAATTCTTGAAAATATACACATAAATATAGAGATGTATACTACATTTGTGTAAAATTTCATGATTAAATATGTTGTGGTGAGACCTGCACAAAAACATGAAATTATAGACTTTTATAGTGAATAGTGCATGCGCTAGAAATACACGATTTTTTTGTAGCTTTCGTAAAAAAGTATCTCATTATAAAAATTCACAGATATGGAGTATACATGACTAGGTTCATGTGTATTCTTTAATGATTTTTCTGAAAACTTTCAAATATGATTTTTTTTTCTTCAAAAAATGAGCTCCATGTTGCTCGAGCTCTAGCAGGCATTTCTAAAAGAGTAGGGGAAAAGTGTTGGCAATGAACATAAGAAGATGGAGAAATTGTTGATTGAACTCATAGTAGCAATTAAGGAAGTTGTGTTTGTGTTGAGGTGTGTAGTTATTCTTGTTGTCTTGTTTGGTTTAGTTCTCCTCTATGGAACTGGTGAACTATTTGCCCAAAAAGTCATATTATAATGTACTTTTCATTGATCTTAAGGCGAGTGAATCTAACTCGATTGCCTAAATACATGAATTTGTGTTTAATATTGGGGAGTTCAGTTTTAGGAGTTCGACTAGGAATCACTTTTATTTAACTCCTCAAAATTGTGGTGTTAAGATTTGAAGGGGTGTTTGAAGGGCTCAATTTTAGGGGTTCAGCTAGACATGCCTTTAGATCCACATTGATCCTCTTCCCGCCATGTCCATTCTTTCCTTCCCCATCGATGATACTGGCTCATCAACTCATCGTACATGCTACCACACATCTGTTGACATCACCCGTCAACCGTCCCTATATATGCCTAAGGTGTGTAAAATGGTGTCATCTTACACTAGTGGAAAAAGGCCCATTTGTCCCGGTTCTGGAACCGGGACTAAAGGGTCGGGACTAAATCCCAATACCTTTAGTCCCGGTTCACCTACGAACCGGGACAGATGGGGTTTCACGTGGCTGTTGCGGCTTGCCCAGGCAGGAGGGCCTTTTTTTCCGGTTGGTAGCACCAACAGGGACCAAAAAGCATCCATGCGTCAGCAGTTCAGGGGCTGGGTTTTTTGCTTTGTTTTAAAAAGGGGGGGGGGGTTGGGGGTTTTGTAGGGTTAATTTAGGGGTTTCATATATTGTGTTAGCTAGCTAATAGAGAGAAGTGTCCTCTCTTATCTCCGTGCTTGGTCGACGCTACGTACTATAGGTATAGAGAGGACTCGACACACTAGCTAGTTAGCAAATGAAGGAAACCATTAAGTACACAAGATCGTCATGAACATATACATAGAGAAGTGACCGACCTCTCCTTCTCCGAGAGATTGGTCGAACAACAAGTTTTCGTATATCTATCCGACGGTACTGGCTACATATATACAATATAAGATCTCTTACAATTCCCTAACATCTAATGTCAAATTCCACATGGTATTCTCCAGCTTTATTTATGACGTGGTGAAGAAAGAATCCCGCCAATTCCTCTTGAATTGCTCGTATGCGATCTTGTGGTAGAGTTCATTCCGCATCTGCCACATCTAATTTGAAGAAGGGGGTCAATACATATATATGAATGAAACTCAACACAAATGGTGGTAATAAATTAAAATTGTGAATATTATTGCTTATGCACTTCAAATTGTTTTTAGAGTAGCTTCGCTTATTCTTGGCCGTCGCGTTGTAGATGAACTCGCAAACGTAGTACCCACAGTAATCATTCCCCAGGTTCCTGCCACAAGCACTTTACGAGAAATAGAGGTCAATCAAACTGATAATCAAGCATTATAAATGGTATTGATGAAAGTAGCTAGAATCAATGGGAGATGCACGGAACTAGCTAGTAGCACTTACTTTCGGGTGTGTAAATCACAGCTCCCCCGGCAGTCCCGGAGCTTTTGCGGTCAACTGTTTCCAAACCCTGTGAGACAAAGATAATAATTACTTGATATCAGGAAATGAACAAAGTTGCCGATATGGTGCGATAATGATCAATTGAACTTACTTCTGGAGAATTTCAGTCATGTTTGCTTACTCCTGGGGATCTTTTCGTTTTGAGTCTAAGACGGTTACTACTCCCAGCTCAAGCTTAATCTCCAGCATAATAAAGTGGAAGCTTGATGACCCACAAGTGTAGGGGATCTATCGTAGTCCTTTCTATAAGTAAGAGTGTCGAACCCAACGAGGAGCAGAAGGAAATGATAAGCGGTTTTCAGCAAGGTATTCTCTGCGAGCACTGAAATAATAGGTAACAGATAGTTTTGTGATAAGATAATTGGTAACGAGCAACAAGTAACAAAAGTAAATAAAGTGCAGCAAGGTGGCCCAATCCTTTTCGTAGCAAAGGACAAGCCTGGACAAACTCTTATATGATGTAAAGCGCTCCCGAGGACACATGGGAATATCGTCAAGCTAGGTTTCATCATGTTCATATGATTCGTGTTCGGTACTTTGATAATTTGGTATGTGGGTGGACCGGTGCTTGGGTGCTGTCCTTACTTGGACAAGCATCCCACTTATGATTAACCTCTATTGCAAGCATCCGCAACTACAACAAAAGTATTAAGGTAAACCTAACCATAGCATGAAACATGTGGATCCAAATCAGCCCCTTACGAAGCAACGCATAAACTAGGGTTTAAGCTTCTGTCACTCTAGCAACCCATCATCTACTTATTACTTCCCAATGCCTTCCTCTAGGCCAAAATAATGGTGAAGTGTCATGTAGTCGACGTTCACATAACACCACTAGAGGAGAGACAACATACATCTCATCAAAATATCGAACGAATACCAAATTCACATGACTACTAATAGCAAGACTTCTCCCATGTCCTCAGGAACAAATGTAACTACTCACAAAGCATATTCATGTTCATAATCAGGGGGGTATGAATATGCATATAGGATTTGAACATATGATCTTCCACCAATTAAGCCAACTAGCATCAACTACAAGGAGTAATTAACACTACTAGCAACCCACAGGTACCAATCCCAGACTTGGAGACAAGAATTGGATACAAGAGATGAACTAGGGTTTGGAGAGGAGATGGTGCTGGTGAATATGTTGATGGAGATTGCCCTCTCCTGATGAGAGGAGCGTTGGTGATGACGATGGAGATGATTTCCCCCTCCCGGAGGGAAGTTTCCCCGGCATAACAGCTCCGCCAGAGCCCTAGATTGGTTCCGCCAATATTCCGCCTCGTGGCGGCGGAGTCTCGTCCAGGAAGATGACTTATGATTTTTTTTCTTATCGAAAGACTCCATATAGTAGAAGATGGCCACTGGAGGGCCACTAGGGGCCCACGTGGGCACGCCCCCACCCTCATGGGCAGGGTGTGGCCCCCCTGGTGAACTTCTTGCACTCAGTATTTTTTATATATTCTGAAAACGTCTTCCGTGAAGTTTCAGGACTTTTGGAGCTGTGCAGAATAGGTCTCTAATATTTGCTCCTTTTCCAGTCTAGAATCCCAGCTGCCGGCATTCTCCCTCTTTATGTAAACCTTGTAAAATAAGAGATAATAGGCATAATTATTGTGACATAATGTGTAATAACAACCCATAATGCAATAAATATCGATATAAAATCATGATGCAAAATTGACGTATCAACTCCCCCAAGCTTAGACCTCGCTTGTCCTCAAGCGAAAGCCGAAATCGAAAAATATGTCCACATGTTTAGAGATAGAGGTGTCAATAAAAATAAATACGAACATGGGGGCATCATGATCATTCTTAGAGCAGCGACTTATATAATTATTGTCATATGATCTCTTATGCTAGAGTAATAATTCAATCACAATTTCAAGTATGAATCATAAACTTCATTGAAAACTAACAAACTATAATCTCAGTCATTGGAGCAATTGCAATTAATCATAACATAGGAAAGAGTCAACTATAAGAGCTTTTCAGCAAGTCCACATACTGAACTATCATATAGTATTTCACAAGTGCTAACACTCACACAATACTTATGGGTATGGAGTTTTAATGGACACAGGGAAAGTTAGGGGCTTATAGTTTTGCCTCCCAACGTTTTACCTCAAGGGTAATGTCAACAATAATAGTTCATGAAAACTCACATCCAATTAGCCATATATACCAGGATCTTTCCAACATGTTGTGCTTGCCAAAAGATAAAATGTAAAAAGGAAGGGTGAAGATCACCGAGACTCTTATGTAAGGTAGGAGATGAAAGTAAAAGATAGGCCCTTCGCAGAGGGAAGCAGAGGTTGTCATGCGCTTTTATAGTTGGATGCACAAAATCTTAATGCGAAAGAACACCACTTTATATTGCCACTTGTGATATGGACCTTTATTATGCAGTCTGTCACTTTTATTTCTTCTATATCACACGATCATATAAAGCTTATTTTCTCCCACACTAATAAGTCATACATATTTAGAGAGCAATTTTTATTGCTTTGCACCGATGACAACTTACTTGAAGGATCTTATTCAATCCATAGGTAGGTATGGTGGACTCTCATGGCAAAACTGGTTTAAGGGTGTTTGGAAGCACAAGTAGTATCTCCACTTGGTGCAATGAATTTGGCTAGCATGAGGGGGAAAGGCAAGCTCAATCATGTTGGATGATCCAAGACAATATAATTTATTTCAGATGCAAGAAAACATAACCCATTACGTTGCCTTCCTTGTCTAACGTCAACTCTTTAGCATGTCATATTTTAATGAGTGCTCACAATCATAAAAGATGTCCAAGATAGTGTGTTTATATGTGAAGACCTCTCTTTCTTTATTACTTCCTATTAATTGCAACGATGACCAAAACTATGTTTGTCAACTCTCAACAACTTTTATTCATCATACTCTTTCTATGTGAGCTCATTACTCTCCATAAGATCCATATGATCTATTTGTTTCTTTTTATTCTTTCTCTTTTCTTTTATTCACTCAAGATCATGGCAAAATAGTCAAGCCATTGACTCAACACTAATCTTTACTATATATAGCTTACGGACTCGGTTACATAGAAGGATCATAAAGCAAAACTCACAACTAGATCATACTAAGAACTTTTATTCTACTAGATCAAAATATTACCAAAAGGATCGAACTAAGAAAAACGGTAAAGACAGAAGTGATGGTGATATGGTACGATACCGGGGCACTCCCCCAAGCTTGGCAGTTGCCAAGGGGAGTGCCCATACCCATGTGATTATATGTCTCTTTTCGGGGATGGTGATGTGATATTCTTGGCGATGATGCCCCTCAGGGTACGATTTTCCTCCTCGAGCTTATTGACTTGCTGCTTCAGGTCCATTATTTCCTTTCGATGCTTTCCTGTAACAGCCAAAGCTCCCTGCGCCCAAGGGTGCTGCATAGCTGCGGGAGAACCAGTGACACTGTTTTTCATATTCTCATAAGAAATAAATCTAACACTGGAAGGGATAACCGAGTTTGGAATAGCTGAGCTCTGCAGTTCCCCCATTGTGAATCCAGCTCGGAAGCGAGAAGTGACTTCTTGATCCTCCTCCATCATCTATTCTCTTCAAATCAGCCTCCATCTCTTCCTCTGTTGCTGGCCCAAAGTGGTCAACATTTTTGTTTGTCATTGATCTCGGTGCCGGATGAGACACCCGGCTCTCCCCGACTGACTCTTGCAAAGACATCTTGCTGTAATATGCAGCAGCAACAACTCGAAACAAAGACAAGAGATATTTGCGTGATACAGAGGTCAAAACCTATGGGAGATTATATAATGAATTTTTACCGACCAAAATATGTATCATGTAAGAAAACGGAGTCCGGAGAGCACACAAGGTGCCCACGAGGTAGGGGGGTGCGCCCAGGGGGTAGGGCGCGCCCTCCACCCTCGTGGAGCCCTCGTGTCCTTCCCGGACTGCTTCTTATTTTTCTATTTTTCTAAATATTCCAAAACGGAAGAAAATTGCCATTAGAACTGTTTTGGAGTCGGTTTACTTACCGTACCACATACCTATTCCTTTTCGGAGTCTGAAACGTTCCGGAAAGTGTCCCTTATGTATTCCTCCGGGGTTACGGTTTCAATAACATTGGTTTCAACATTTATAGGATTACCTGAGATATAATGTTTAATTCTTTGACCGTTCATCACCTTCGGATTTGTGCCTTCGAAGTTGTTGATTTTTATGGCACCAGAACGATAGACCTCCTCGATAACGTAAGGACCTTCCCATTTAGAGAGAAGTTTTCCTGCAAAAAATCTTAAACGAGAGTTGTATAGCAATACATAATCACCTACATTAAACTCACGCTTTTGTATTCTTTTGTCATGCCATCTTTTAACTTTTTCTTTAAATAATTTGGCATTCTCATAGGCTTGGGTTCTCCATTCATCAAGTGAGCTAATGTCAAATAACCTCTTCTCACCGGCAAGTTTGAAATCATAATTGAGCTCTTTAATAGCCCAATAAGCCTTATGTTCTAGTTCGAGAGGTAAGTGACATGCTTTTCCATAAACCATTTTATACGGAGACATACCCATAGGATTTTTATATGCAGTTCTATAGGCCCATAATGCATCATCAAGTTTCTTGGACCAATTCTTTCTAGATCTATTAACAGTCTTTTGCAAAATTAATTTGAGTTCTCTATTGCTCAATTCTACTTGACCACTAGACTGTGGGTGATAAGGAGATGCAATTCTATGATTAACATCATACTTAGCAAGCATTTTACGGAAAGCACCATGAATAAAATGTGAACCACCATCAGTCATTAAATATCTAGGGACTCCAAACCTTGGAAAAATAACTTCTTTAAGCATCTTAATAGAGGTGTTATGATCAGCACTACTAGTTGGAATAGCTTCTACCCACTTAGTAACGTAATCAACAGCAACTAAAATATGTGTATATCCATTAGAGGCAGGAAAAGGTCCCATATAATCAAAGCCCCAAACATCAAATGGTTCAATAACAAGTGAATAATTCATAGGCATTTCTTGACGTCTACTAATATTACCAATTCTTTGACATTCATCACAAGACAAGACAAACTTACGGGCATCCTTGAAGAGAGTAGGCCAATAAAAACCGGATTGCAATACCTTGTGTGCAGTTCTATCTCCAGCATGGTGTCCTCCATAAGCCTCGGAGTGACACTTGTGTGGGATCTGTTCCTGTTCATGCTCAGGTACACAACGTCTAATTACACCATCTACTCCTTCTTTATAAAGATGTGGGTCATCCGAAAAGTAATGTCTCAAATCATAGAAGAACTTTTTCTTTTGCTGGTATGTGAAACTAGGTGGTATAAATTTAGCAACAATATAATTAGCATAATCAGCATACCATGGAGCAGTATGAGAAGCATTTATGACATTTAATTGTTCATCAGAAAAACTATCATCAATAGGTAGTGGGTCATCAAGCACATTTTCTAACCTAGACAAGTTGTCTGCAACGGGGTTCTCAACTCCCTTTCTATCAATAATATGCAAATCAAATTCTTGTAGCAAGAGAACCCATCTAATAAGTCTAGGCTTAGCATCTTTCTTTTCCATAAGATATTTAATAGCAACATGATCAGTGTGAATAGTTACTTTAGAATCAACAATATAAGGTCAGAACTTATCACAAGCAAATACAACTGCTAAGAATTCTTTTTCAGTAGTAGCATAATTTCTTTGAGCATTGTCTAGAGTTTTACTAGCACATTGAATAACATTTAATTTCTTATCAACTCTTTGCCCTAGAACAACACCTACAGCATAATCACAAGAATCACACATAATTTCAAAGGGTAAATTCCAATGAGGTGGCTGAGCAATAGGTGCAGAGATCAATGCTTTCTTAAGTATTTCAAATGCTTCTACACAGTCGTCATAAAAAACAAATGGTATATCTTTTTGTAATAAATTAGTCATAGGCCGAGAATTTTTGAGAAGTCCTTAATGAACCTCCTATAAAAACCGGCATGACCAAGGAAACTTCTTATACCTTTGATGTCCTTGGGACATGGCATCTTTTCAATAGCATCAACCTTGGCTTTATCAACCTTCAATACCTCTTTCAGAAACTTTATGCCCCAAGACAATACCTTCATTAACCATAAAGTGGCACTTTTCCCAATTCAAGACAAGATTAGTTTCTTCACATCTCTGCAAAACTCGATTAAGATTGCTTAAGCAATCATCAAAATAGGATCCATAGACGGAAAAATCATCCATGAAAACCTCACAAATCTTTTCACAAAAGTCAGAGAATATAGCCATCATGCATCTTTGAAAGGTAGCAGGTGCATTACATAAACCAAAAGGCATACGTCTATAAGCAAAAGTACCAAAAGGGCAAGTGAGAGTAGTCTTTGATTAATCATTGGCTGACACAAGTATTTGAGAGAAACCAGAATAGCCATCTAGAAAGCAAAAATGTGTATGTTTGGATAATCTTTCTAGCATTTGATCGATAAAAGGTAAGGGATATTGATCTTTTTTAGTAGCTTTATTTAATTTGCGGAAATCAATTACCATCCTATAACCTGTAATAATTCTTTGCGGGATCAACTCATCTTTATCATTAGGAACGACAGTAATACCTCCCTTCTTAGGGACGTAATGGACAAGACTTACCCACTAACTATCAGCAACGGGATAAATTATACCTGCCTCAACAAGCTTTAGTATTTCCTTTCTTACCACTTCCTTCATCTTAGGATTCAGCCGTCGTTGATGATCACGAACTGGTTTGGCATCTTCCTCCAAATTTATTTTGTGTTGACACAGGGTGGGACTAATGCCCTTAAGATCATCAAGAGTATATTCAATAGCAGCACAGTGTTTCTTCAGAGTTTTCAATAATCTTTCTTCTTCATGCTCTGAAAGGTTAGCACTAATAATAACATGATATATCTTTTTCTCATCAAGATAAGCATATTTAAGAGTATCAGGTAACGGTTTAAGCTCAAACACGGGATCACCCTTGGGTGGAGGAGGATCCCCTAGGATTTCAACAGGCAAATTGTGTTTCAGGATGGGTTCCTGTTTAAAGAATACTTCATCCATTTCCCTTCTTTCTTTCATTCATAAACATATCATTTTCATGGTCTAGCAAATATTGTTCTAAAGGATCACTAGGAGGCACGGGAATAGAAGCAAGACCAATAATTTCATCTTTACTAGGAAATTCCTCTTCACGGTGTTGTCTATGAAATTTAGAGAAATTAAATTCATGAGACATATCATCTAAACCAATGTAACAACATCCTTTTTGCAATCTATCTTAGCATTAACTGTGTTCAAGGAGGGTCTACCAAATATAATGGGACAAAAGCTATCTTGTGGGGAACCAAGAACAAGAAAATCAGCAGGATATTTAGTTTTCCCACACAAGACTTCAACATCTCTAACAATTCCCATTGGTGTAATAGTATCTCTATTGGCAAGTTTAATTGTGACATCAATATCTTCTATCTCAGCAGGTGCAATATCATGCATAATTTCTTTGTATAAGTCGTAAGGTATTGCACTAGCACTAGCACCCATATCACATAAGCCATGATAACAATGATCTCCTATTTTAACAGAAATAACAGGCATGCCTACCACATGTCTGTTTTTATCTTTAGCACTAGGTTTAGCAATTCTAGCAGTCTCATCAAGGAAATGAATAACATGCCCATCAATATTATCAGTCAAGAGATCTTTAACAATAGCAATATTAGGTTCAAATTTAATTTGCTAAGGAGGTGTATAAGTTCTAATATTGCTTTTTATGAACCACAATTGAAGCTTTAGCATGATCTTTTATCCTAATAGGGAAAGGTGGTTTCTCAACATAAGCGGTAGGAACAATAGGATCATTATAAGTGACAGTCTTTTCTTCAACTTTAATAGGTGCAACTACTTTTACTTATATGGGAGGATGATATTTAAACCACTTCTCCCTAGGGAGATCAACATGAGTAGCAAAAGATTCACAGAAAGAAGCTACTATCTCAGATTCAAGTCCATATTTAGTGCTAAATTTATGGAAAACATCGGTATCCATAAAAGATTTAACACAACCAAACTTAGGTGTCATACTTGACTCCTTACCCTTGTCGAGGTCCCAATCTTCAGAGTTGCGTTTAATTCTTTCCAATAAATCCCATTGAATTCAATAGTCTTCGTCATAAAAGAGCCAGCACAAGAAGTATCGAGCATGGTGCGATTGTTATCAGAAAGCCGAGCATATAAATTTTGAATAATCATTTCTCTTGAGAGCTCATGATTGGGGCATGAATATAACATTGATTTAAGCCTCCCCGAAGCTTGAGCGATGCTTTCTCCTTCGTGAGGCCAAAAATTATATATATAATTGCGATCACGATGAACAAGATGCATAGGATAAAACTTCTGATGAAATTCCAATTTCAATCGTTTGTAGTTCCATGACCCCGTATCATCACATAGCCTATACCATGTCGATGCATCTCCCTTCAAAGATAAAGGGAATAACTTCTTCTTAATTACATCTCCGGGCACACCTGCAAGCTTAAATAATCCACAAACTTCATCCACATATATTAGGTGCTCATTAGGATGCTTTGTTCCATCTCCTGCAAAAGGATTAGCTAGCAGTTTTTTGTAACGTACCCGAAGGAATTTCGAAGCAGACATTTTCATTTTCAGTATGTTCAGTGGGTTGAGGAGCAACTCTTCGCTCTACTGGTCGGGGTGAAGATACCCCGAACAAGCCCCCCAGAGGATTACTTTCTATAGTAACAAGTGACAGTAAATTTCAGCACACTATATAAATTTTTCCTTACCAAATTCCACCTACCAAAGGCGCTTCACTCCCCGACAACAACGCCAGAAAAGAGTCTTGATGACCCACAAGTGTACGGGATCTATCGTAGTCCTTTCGGTAAGTAAGAGTGTCGAACCCAACAAGTAGCAGAAGGAAATGATAAGCGGTTTTCAACAAGGTATTCTCTGCAAGCACTGAAATATATAATAGGTAACAGATAGTTTTGTGATAAGATAATTGGTAACGAGCAACAAGTAACAAAAGTAAATAAAGTGCAGCAAGGTGGCCCAATCCTTTTTGTAGCAAAGGACAAGCCTGGACAAACTCTTATATGATGTAAAGCACTCCCGAGGACACATGGGAATATCGTCAAGCTAGGTTTCATCACGTTCATATGATTCGTGTTCGGTACTTTGATAATTTGGTATGTGGGTGGACCGGTGCTTGGGTGCTGTCCTTACTTGGACAAGCATCCCACTTATGATTAACCTCTATTGCAAGCATCCGCAACTACAACAAAAGTATTAATGTAAACCTAACCATAGCATGAAACATGTGGATCCAATCAGCCCGTTACGAAGCAATGCATAAACTAGGGTTTAAGCTTCTGTCACTCTAGCAACCCATCATCTACTTATTACTTCCCAATGCCTTCCTCTAGGCCCAAATAATGGTGAAGTGTCATGTAGTCGACGTTCACATAACACCACTAGAGGAGAGACAACATACATCTCATCAAAATATCTTACCAAATTCACATGACTACTAATAGCAAGACTTCTCCCATGTCCTCAGGAACAAACGTAACTACTCACAAAGCATATTCATGTTCATAATCAGGGGGTATTAATATGCATATAGGATATGAACATATGATCTTCCACCAATTAAGCCAACTAGCATCAACTACAAGGAGTAATTAACACTACTAGCAACCCATAGGTACCAATCCCAGACTTGGAGACATGAATTGGATACAAGAGATGAACTAGGGTTTGGAGAGGAGATGGTGTTGGTGTTGGTGAAGATGTTGATGGAGATTGCCCTCTCCCGATGAGAGGAGCGTTGGTGATGATGATGGCGATGATTTCCCCCTCCCGAAGGGAAGTTTCCCTGGCAGAACAGCTTCGCCAGAGCCCTAGATTGGTTCCACCAAGGTTCTGCCTCGTGGCGGCGGAGTCTCGTCCGGGAAGATGGCTTATGATTTTTTTCTCATCGAAAGACTCCATATAGCAAAAGATGGCCATCGGAGGGCCACCAGGGGGACCACGAGGTAGGGGGGCGCGCCTAGGGGGTAGGGCATGCCCCCACCCTCATGGGCAGAGTGTGGCCCCCTGGTGAACTTCTTGCGCTCAGTAGTTTTTATATATTCTAAAAACGTCTTCCGTGAAGTTTCAGGACTTTTGGAGCTGTGCAGAATAGGTCTCTAATATTTGCTCCTTTTCCAGCCCAGAATCCCAGCTGCCGGCATTCTCCCTCTTTATGTAAACCTTGTAAAATAAGAGAGAATAGGCATAAGTATTGTGACATGATGTGTAATAACAGCCCATAATGCAATAAATATCGATATAAAAGCATGACGCAAAATGGACGTATCAAAGCTGCGCACGCATGCATAACTCATCAACTACATTACTATAACCTCGAGTAATAAGGGAAACCGAATATGCACAAGATAGTAACACTCACTTGAAGTTGTAAGGAAAGAGTATTTTCTCTTTGTTTTGATTTTGACGCAACGATTGTATCAAGTTGGCCTCGGTTTCTGTGGCATTATATTTAACCATAAATACAACTATGGGATTTGTGTTAATGAACCCAATATCATAGATTTGTGCTTTTCTGCATTCGACAATCTTCAATCTGCATAATATAGTGAGGATAATTATATATACATGCAATGAAAGAGCTGAGCTATATATATAGACTTAACTACAGAAGTAGTACCTACAAACAGTAGCAAGTGACGATTATTTTATTGAGGGCCTTTTGATTGTAAAACTGGAAGAACTCCTCAAATGGAACAGAGAACCGATCAATTTCAATGAGGTCGTGCTCGTCTTTAACTCTCAGCATCAAAGTATCCTTCCCATACTCGCTGCAGGTGTCCATGTACCACTCATGGAATCTTCGCATCATCGTTGTTAGAGGAGGATGACCAAGTTTGACGAGAGGCTTCCCGTACCAGTATTTGAAATCATCCACCTCCATTGTATCAAAATGTGCATCATCGGGCCGGTAATCTGCAGGATTGGTACCGGGCACCATCCCGGATGATTAGCGAGGATATCGCTAGACACCTTGAGCGGGGGGCATGATTGGTTCGCTTGTTCGCCGAGCTGGGGATTTTTTTCCCACTTCTTCATTCTGCTAACCTTTGATCACTTCAAGTACTTCCCGACCGCTCCACTTCCTTATATGTCCTTTCAATAATGCGCTCATAGTTGGTTTGCGGCGGAGACGGTGGTGGTCGCTTCTGGGCATCGATAGTGCGCTGAACTTTCACGGAATCTATCTTCTCATCCGGAGGTGGATGTTTCATAGCTCTTTGCGTTTCTAAGAAGTCCTTCACATAGGCTTCATAGATCTCCGCGTTTTCCTCCACGGTCCTCTCGTATGGTACCTTCTCTAGAGGCTTGAGAGATGGACTGAATCTGTATTGCCTCCCGCCTCTGGCTGTACTGCTAGACACCGGAGCAGCCGGAGCGGCGGCGGCTTTCTTCCTTCATTGCTTACGAGGCAGAGAAGGAGGCGGAGTGCTACGATGCACCGGAGTGGCGGCGAATGTCTTCCTCTATTGCTGACGATGCGGAGGAGGAGGCGGGCTGCTCGGACACGCCGGATTAGGCAGCGAAGGAGGCAGAGTGCCGCCAAGCATCGGAGCAGCCGAAGAAGGAGGCGGAGTGCCCTGATCACTCGCCGGAGGAGGAGGCGGAGTGCACTGACTCACAGGAGGAGGAGGAGGAGGCGGAGGCGTCCAGTTTGGAAGCTTGATGTGCTCCTTCCGCCATAGACATGGAGTCTTCAGAGCAAGACCCAGCTGAGTCTCCCCTTCACCGGTAGGGTGGTCAAGCTCGAGCTCCTCAAATCCCTCCGTTATTTCATCCACCATCACAACAACATAGCCTTGTGGAATCGGAAGGCAGTGGAAAGTTGTGCCGGGTTCAGGAGGTGCAACAGAGTCGACAACTGCCTTGACTTTGAGGTTCTGCCATTGCGTCATAAGGTGGCAATCTTGAGCCTCCGCGATAGCATCCATGGGGTAGCTAGGAGCTGAAGTCAGGCTGCTGAAGGAGCTCGGTGGAATCCACGTTGCTTCTTCGCTGAGATGGCGGGGTAGCTTCCGGGGTAGCTCCGGCAGGTTGCTGGCTGTGAACTACTTGTTCCTCTAGCTTTCGTACCCTTGCATTCAGCTTCTGCAACTCACTTTGCTCCACTTTCCTCCTCCTCTCTCGGGTTTGTAGCCTCCTGCGCCGGGAAACCCGACCTTCCATGCAACGGAGCCTGCTGTGCCTCCTGTTCATCCAGGGTGCTCAGGATTCCCGAGGGCCTGTGTGAGCTCGTCGTTCTCTCTGTCGGGTACGAACGTCCCTTGCTGTGCTGCGGTGATATACTTCTAAAGATTCTTGACGGGTATTTCCAGTTGCTCGCCCGTCCAAACGCACTTCCCTGTTTCAGGGTCCAATGTTCCCCCAACCCCGAAGAACCAAGTCTTTGAACGGTCTGGCCGGTGGAATGTCTCTGGTTTGACCCCTTTAGCAAGTAGGTCATTCTCAGCCTTGTCCCACAACGGCCGGGCTTTGAGGTATCCACCTGACCCCTTGCGATGGTGATGCTCCTTCTTTGCATCATTTATCTTGTTTGTCGCTGACATCTTCTTACTCTTCTCCGATGTCTTGTAGGCCACAAATGCGGGCCACTGATCTCTTATCTTCTCAAATCGGCCGGTGAATTCTGGTGTCTTCCCTTTGTCGACAAACGTTGATTTTAACTCATTCTTCCACCTCCTGAATAGATCTGCAATCTTCTTAAGAGCATGAGCCTTGACCAATGGCTCTATAACTGGCTTCTCCGGATCCTCCTCTGGCGGTAGTGTGAAATTTGCCTTTAGCACGGTCCAAAGATCATCTTTCTGTCTATCGTTGACATAAGACACTTGAGGGTCTTTGTTCTTAGGCTTATTCCATTGGTGGATGCTGATCGGGATCATGTCCCTAACAAGAACCCTGCATCGAGCAGAAAATGCTTCCTTGGTCCGGCTGGGTTCAATCGGTTGGCCATCGCCCGCGATTGCTATGATCATGAACCTTTCATCCTGGCGCAACCTTTTCTTTGGGCCTCATCTCATTACCGAAGTTTGGCTCGATCCGGAGGGCTAGAAAAGAAGAAAGAAGAGAGTTAATATGTTTACATACCAAAACAATTAATGCATCAATTAGCTAGTCAGCACAGGCTTAATTAATATATATACCTCACCATACTTTGCAACAACTCCCTCATCCGTTCCGTCACCGGAGCCGTCATCACAGTGGCCTTCTTCCACCGACATTCGGTCACCGGAGCCATCATGATCATGTTCTTCCACCTCCATTGTTCGATCACCGGAGCCTACTTCACCCTCTCCTTCTAGATCATCGGTGTCGTTGAGGTACGACATGACATCGCCTCCGCCGAAGATTATATCCCCCAACAACTGTTCTTTTTCCAAGTCTCTATGTTGATCCACAGCTTCTGCAAATATTACAACATGGCAATTAATATACAAATATGACAGATGGATATATTAGTGGCAAACGTAGACCTAGCTAGCTCGACACTTCTATGGTTTGGCGTGGCCTCGACAACTGATAACACACAAGTATAGGGGATCGCAATAGTTTTCAAGGGTAGAGTATTCAACCCAAATTTATTGATTCAACACAAGGGGAGCCAAAGAATATTCTTAAGTATTAGCAGCTGAGTTGTCAATTCAACCACACCTAGAAACTTAATATCTGCAGCAAAGTATTTAGTAGCAAAGTAATATGATAGTAGTGGTAATGGTAGCAAAAGTAATATTTTTGGTTTTATAGTGATTGTAACAGTAGCAACAGAAAAGTAAATAAGCGAAGAACAATATATGAAAAGCTCGTAGGCATTGGATTGGTGATGGATAATTATGTCAGATGCGATCGATCATGCAACAGTTATAACATAGGGTGGCACAGAACTAGCTCCAGTTCATCAATGTAATGTAGGCATGTATTCCGAACATAGTAATAAGTGCTTATGAAAAAGAACTTGCATGGCATTTTTTGTCCTACCCTCCCGTGGCAGCGGGGTCCTATTGGAAAATAAGGGATATTAAGGCCTCCTTTTAATAGAGAACTGGACCAAAGCATTAAAACATACTGAATACATGAACTTCTCAAACTACGATCATTACCGGTAATGGTCCCGATTATTGTCACTTCCGGGTTAACGGATCATAACACATAATAGGTGACTATAGACTTGCAAGATAGGATCAAGAACTCACATATATTCATGAAAACATAATAGGTTCAGATCTGAAATCATGGCACTCGGGCCCTAGTGACAAGCATTAAGCATAGCAAAGTCATAGCAACATCAATCTCAGAACATAGTGGATACTAGGGATCAAACCCTAACAAAACTAACTCGATTACATGATAAATCTCATCCAACCCATCACCGTCCAGCAAGCCTACGATGGAATTACTCACGCACGGCAGTGAGCATCATGAAATTGGTGATGGAGGAAGGTTGATGGTGACGATGGCGACGGATTCCCCTCTCCGGAGCCCCAAACAAACTCCAGATTAGCCCTCCCGAGAGGGTTTAGGGCTAGGCGGCGGCTCCGTATCATAAAATGCGATGAATCATTCTCTCTGATTTCTTCTCCCTGAACACGAATATATGGAGCTAGAGTTGAGGTCGGTGGAGCATCAGGGGGCCCACGAGGCAGGGGGCACGCCCAGGGGGGTAGGCGCGCCCCCCACCCTTGTGGACAGGGCGTGGGCCCCCTGACGTGGATTCTTCTTCTAGTACTTTTTATATATTCCAAAAATAATCTCCGTTGATTTTCAGGTCATTCCGAGAACTTTTATTTCTGCACAAAAATAACACCATGGCAATTCTGCTGAAAACAGTGTCATTCCGGGTTAGTTCTATTCAAATCATGCAAATTAGAGTCCAACACAAGGGCAAAAGTGTTTGGAAAAGTAGATATGACGGAGGCGTATCAACTCCCCCAAGCTTAAACCTTTGCTTGTCCTCAAGCAATTCAATTGATAAACTGAAAGTGATAAAGAAAAACTTTGACAAACTCTGTTTGCTCTTGTTGTTGTAAATATGTAAAGCCAGCATTCAGGTTTTCAGCAAAGATTATGAACTAACCATATTCACAATAACACTTAGGTCTCATGTTTACTCATATCAATGGCATAATCAACTAGCGAGCAATAATAATAAATCTCGGATGACAACACTTTCTCAAAACAATCATAATATGATATAACAAGATGGTATCTCGCTAGCCTTTTCCGAGACTGCAAAACATAAATGCAGAGCACCTTTAAAGATCAAGGACCGACTAGACATTGTAATTCATGGTAAAAGAGATCGAGTCAAGTCATACTCAATGTAAACTAACATTAATGGATGCAAATGACAGCGGTGCTCTCCAACTGGTGCTTTTTAATAAGAGGATGATGACTCAACATAAAAGTAAATAGATAGGCCCTTCACAAAGGGAAGCAGAGGTTTGTAGAGGTCCCAGAGCTCGGTTTTGAAATAGAGATGAATACTATTATGAGCGGTATACTTTCATTGTCAGCATAACAACCGAGAGGTCTTGATATCTTCCATGCTACACACATTATAGGCGGTTCCCAAGCATAATGGTAAAGTTTATACTCCCCCACCACCAACAAGCATCAATCCATGGCTTGCCCGAAACAACGGGTGCCTCCAACTAACAACAATCCTGGGGAGTTTTGTTTGCAATTATTTTGATTTGATTTGAGAATGGGACTGGGCATCCCGGTGACCAGCCATTTTCTCGTGAGTGAGGAGCGGAGTCCACTCCTCTTGAGAATAACCCGCCTAGCATGGAGGACAGAGACAACCCTAGTTGATACATGAGCTATTCGAGCATACAAAATAGAATGTTCATTTGAAGGTTTAGAGTTTGGCACATACAAATTTACTTGGAACGGCAGGTAGATACCGTATATAGGTAGGTATGGTGGACTCATATGGAATAACTTTGGGGTTTATGGAATTGGATGCACAAGCAGTATTCCCGCTTAGTACAAGTGAAGGATAGAAAGAGACTGGGAAGCAACCAGCTAGAGAGCGACAACAGTCATGAACATGCATTAAAATTAATCAACACCGAATGCAAGCATGAGTAGGATATAATTCACCATGAACTTATATATCGTAGAGGCTATGTTGATTTTGTTTCAACTACGTGCGTGAACATGTGCCAAGTCAAGCCACTCGATCGTTGAAAGGAGGATACCACCCCATCATACCACATCACAACCATTTTAATAGCATGTTGGCACGCAAGGTAAACCATTATAAACTCCTAGCTAATTAAGCATGGCATAAGAAACTATAATCTCTAATTGTCATTGCAAATATGTTTCATTCATAATAGGCTGAATTAGGAACGATGGACTAATCATATTTACAAAAACAAGAGAGGTCGAGTTCATACTAGCTTTTCTCATCTCAATCAGTTCATCATATATCGTCATTATTGCCTTTCACTTGCACGACCGAATAGTGTGGATAATAATAATAGTGCACGTGCATTGGACTACGCTGGAATCTACAAGCGTTCAATTCAAGAGAGAAGACAAGGTAATATGGGTCTCTATTAGATCAACAATAATGCATATAAGAGCCACTCAACATTTTTATTAAGGTCTTCTCCTCTTGACCCCCAAAGAACAAGAAAAGAAACAAAACTATTTACACGGGAAAGCTCCCAACAAGCAAAAGAGGAACGAGAAATCTTTTTGGGTTTTCTTTTTAATCACTACTAGTACAGGCATGGAAAGTAAACTAGCTAAAAGCTACAACTACTTTTTTTGTTTTTCTTAATGTTTTTCAATCACACAAGAAGAAAGCGAGGAAATGAAAATAGACTAGCATGGATGATACAATGAAAAAGTATGAGCACTGACAACTGGCATGAGTGTGTGATCATGAATGTAAGGTCGGTGGGAAATGCGTACTGCCCCAAGCTTAGGCTTTTGGCCTAAGTTGGTCTATGCCCATGGATCAAAGTTGTAGCTGGGGTCGTACTGAGAAGGGTCCTCAGATTGCCACTGGCTGGCGATCTCCTCCGGATTCCACTGACAAACAGACTGACGGTGAGGGTCAGATGGTGGCTCCAGCTCTGCAGCTGACATCTGGCTCTGGTAGGCATGAATGGCCTCCGGCAGAACAAGGTACTTGCCTGAAAATATGTTAAACAAAGAGGGAGCAGGCAAGGTAATAACTTCACAATAATTCTTGTTAAATATCAATTTATATTTGAGTGTCTTATTCTTATCCTTAACAATAAACTCATGTGCTACCATACTGTTATAACTTAGAGCAATAGAAGGCAACAACTTTTCCTCTTTCTCATAATGCCTGATAGGTATGTTAAAGTGTGCAGCAAGGCGCGTGGCAAAGATGCCTCTGAGGATGGGGCTCTTAGTACGGTTCATATTTAACCGTTTAGCAACAATAGCGCCTAAACTGAAAGTAGTGTCCTGAAACAACGCATGGCGCAAAATAACAATATCAGGGGCACTAAGGTTTCCACAGTTCCTGCGACCAATTAAGCATCTAATAGCAAATATTGCGAAGTAACGTAAAACAGGAAAATGTATGCTAGTGATTCTCGCATCGGAAATTTTCCTCGTTTCCCCTACAGCAATCATATTAATAAATCCCTCCACATCATTACGATGTGGTTCCTCTATACTGCCCTCAAAGGGTATCAAACAGATCCGGCAAAAATCATAAAGTGACATCTCCTTATGCTCATCATATAAATAAAATTCCACCGAAGGTGGTGATCTCCTAGCATGGAAATGAAAATTTTGCACAAACGTATTGGCGAGTAAGAGATACTGTTCACGCTGGTCATGGAGGAAGGCGGTGAGGCCTGCATTCTCAGCCAATTGATAAAAATCTTCATAAATCCCGGCCTCTTTCAAGAACTCATCACAAGGACATTCACATGGCCGAACCTCCGCAGTACGAGGGAGATTATACTTGGGCTTCTTGTTCTCTTCACTTTGCTTATCCTTCGAGCTTTGGCTCGATGAGCCCCTCAAAAATCTCTTCATCTTTTTTTGAAAATTTCTGAAATTTTTAGTAACTTAAAATAAATGTGAACCAAACTCAACAAGATTGATAGCAACTACTCCTACAAGTACCTAGAGGCCATATCATGCATTAAAACTACTTTTGACCACATAAATTTGACATGCAAGCTCAAGAACAGGGTCACGTAAGCAGCAAAAATTTGCAATAAATAAAGCACTAGAACAAAAACTAATTGGACCATTGGAGGAGTCACATACCAAAGAACAATCCCCCAAAGCAGTTTTATGAGAGGAGCTTTGAGGAAGGAGATCAAATATGGCAGCAAGATGAGCAAGGACTCAGGTTTGAGATGGCTAGTGATTTTTTTGGGATGAAGAAGGAGTGTGTGGTGGCTGGAATAAGTGGAGGGGGCCACCAGGGGCCCGCGAGGCAGGGGCGCGTGCCCTGGACCCTCGTGGCTAGGTGCTGGCTCCCCCTGATGTGTTCTCAGTGCTAGATATTCTCAAATATTCTAGAAAAAAATCATATTTAATTTTTAGGGCATTTGGAGAACTTTTATTTTTGGGGTATTTTTTTATTGCATGGATATTTCAGAAAACAGAGAGGAAAATACTATTTTTTTCTTTATTCAATATAAATAACAGAAAGTAAAAAGAGGGTACAAAGAGTTGTGCTTTCTAACTTCATCCATCTCATGCTCATCAAAAGGAATCCACTAACAAGGTTGAGCAGGTCTTGTTAACAAACTCATTTCGAATAACATGAAACCGAAGAATTTTCGAATAACACTAGGTTACCTCAATGGGGATATGCACATCCTCAACATGAAGAATATCATATCTCTTCTTGACAGTAGGAAGAGGAAATTCAAAAACTCCAATAGTAATTGTTGAAATTTTTCCAATAGAATTGATACTGTGGATTTGAGGTTGTCTCCTCAGAAAGTGTACCGTATGCTCATTACCATTAACATGAAAAGTGACATTGCCTTTGTTGCAATCAATAACAGCCCCTGCAGTATTCAAAAAGGGTCTTCCAAGAATGATGGAGATACTATCATCCAGGAATATGAAGAATAACAAGGTCCATTAAAATTGTAACGTTTGCAACCATAACAGGCACATCCTCACAAATACCGACAGGTATAGCAGTTGATTTATCAACCATTTGCAAAGATATTTCAATAGGTGTCAACTTATTCAAATCAAGTCTACGATATAAAGAGAGAGGCATAACACTAACACGGGCACCAAGATCACATAAAGCAGTTTTAGCATAGTTTCTTTTAATGGAGCATGGTATAGTTGGTACTCCTGGATCTCCAAGTTTCTTTGGTATTCCACCCTAAAAGTATAATTAGCAAGCATGGTGGAAATTTCAGCTTCTGGTATCTTTCTTTTATTTGTAACAATATCCTTCATGTACTTAGCATAAGGATTCATTTTGAGCATATCAGTCAAACGCATACGCAAAAAGATAGGTCTAATCATTTTAGCAAAGCGCTCAAAATCATCGTCATCCTTTTTCTTGGATGGTTTAGGAGGAAAAGGCATGGGTTTCTGAACCCATGGTTCTCTTTCTTTACCGTGCTTCCAAGCAACAAATTCTCTCTTATCATAGCGTTGATTCTTTGATTGTGGGTTATCAAGATCAACAATAGGTTCAATCTCTACATCATTATCATTACTAGGTTGAGCATCAACATGAACATCATCATTAACATTATCGCTAGGTTCATGTTCATCACCAGATTGTGTTTCAGCATCAGAAATAGAAATATCATTGGGATTCTTAGGTGTGTCAACAACAGGCTCACTAGAAGCATGCAAATTCCTATCATTTTTCTTTTTCTTCCTTTTAGAAGGACTAGGTGCATCTACATTAGCTCTATGAGAATCTTGCTCAATCCTCTTTGGATGGCCTTCAGGATACAAAGGTTCCTGAGTCATTTTACCACCTCTAGTCATAACTCTAACAACATTATCATTTTTCTTATTATTTAATTCATTGATCAAATCATTCTGAGCTTTAAGTACTTGTTCAACTTGAGTGGTAACCATAGAAGCATGTTTACTAATAAGTCTAAGTTCACCTTTAACTCTAGACATATAATCACTCAAGTGTTCAAGCATATCAGCATTGTGTTGCAACTGTCTACCAACATAAACATTGAAATTTTCTTGTCAAACCATAATGCCATCAAACTCATCCAAGCATTGGCTAGCAAACTTAGTAAATGGAATTTTACATTTATCAAATCTATAGAGAGAATTTACCTTTACTACATGTGTTGGGTTATCAAGACCATGTATTTCTTCAATAGGTGGTAAATTCTTAACATCTTCAGCTTTAATACGTTTTTCTTTCATAGATTTCTTTGCCTCTTGCATATCTTCAGGACTGAGAAATAGAATACCCCTTTTCTTCGGAGTTGGCTTAGGGGTTGGTTCAGGAAGTGTCCGATTATTTTCGTTAGTCAGCATATTATTCAATAGCAATCCAGCTTGATCAATAGTTCTTTCCCTGAAAACACAACCAACACAACTATCCAGGTGGTCTCTGGAAGCATTGGTTAGTCCATTATAAAAGATATCAAGTATTTCATTTTTCTTGAGCGGATGATCAGGCAAAGCATTAAGTAATCGGAGAAGCCTCACCCAAGCTTGTGGGAGACTCTCTTCTTCAATTTGCACAAAATTATATATTTCCCTTAAAGCAGCTTGTTTCTTATGAGCGGGGAAATATTTAGCAGAGAAGTAATAAATCATATCCTAGGGACTACACACACAACCAGGATCAAGAGAATTAAACCATGTTTTAGCATCACCCTTTAATGAGAACGGAAACAACTTAAGGATAAAGTAATAACGCGTTTTCTCATCATGTGTAAACAGGGTGGCTATATCATTTAATTTAGTAAGATGTGCCACAACAGTTTCAGATTCATAGCCATATAAAGGATCAGATTCAACCAAAGTAATTATCTCAGGATCGACAGAGAAATCAAAATCCTTATCAGTAATAAAGATAGATGAAGTAGCAAAAGCAGGGTCATATTTCATTCTAGCATTCAAAGACTTTTCTTTAAGCTTAGCTAATAATTTCTTAAGATCATATCTATCATTGCAAGCTAAGAAGTCTCTAGCAATTTCTTCATCCATAACATAACCCTCAGGCACAACAGGCAACTCATATCTAGGGGGAGAATCTTCATCATCACTTTCATCAATATTATCAGTTCTAATAATTTCATTCTCTCTAGCCCTAGCAAGTTGTTCATCAAGAAATTTTCCTAGTGGCACATTAGTATCAAGCATAGAAGTAGTTTCATCATAAGTATCATGCAAACCAGAAGTGGCATCATCAATAACATGTGACCTATCAGAATCAATAGCATGTGTAGGGGTCGCAAGTTTACTGAAAATAGAAGGTGAATCAAGTGCAGAGCTAGATGGCAGTTCCTTACCTCCCCTCGTAGTTGAGGGAAAAATCTTGGTTCTTTGATCTTTCAAGTTCTTCATAATCATAAGAAGATATAAATCCCAAGTGACTCAAAGAATAGAGCTATGCTCCCCGGCAACGGCGCCAGAAAATAGTCTTGATAACCCACAAGTATAGGGGATCACAACAGTTTTCGAGGGTAGAGTATTCAACCCAAATTTATCGATTCGACACAAGGGGAGCCAAAGAATATTCTTAAGTATTAGCAGCTGAGTTGTCAATTCAACCACACCTGGAAACTTAATATCTGTAGCAAAGTATTTGGTAGCAAAGTAATATGATAGTAGTGGTAACGGTAGCAAAAGTAATATTTTTTGTTTGATAGTGATTGTAACAGTAGCAACGGAAAAGTAAATAAGCGAAGAACAATATATGAAAAGCTCGTAGGCATTGGATCGGTGATGGATAATTATGTCGGATGCGATCGATCATGCAACAGTTATAACATAGGGTGACACAGAACTAGCTCCAGTTCATCAATGTAATGTCGGCATGTATTTCGAATATAGTCATACGTGCTTATGGAAAAGAACTTGCATGACATATTTTGTCCTACCCTCCCGTGGCAGCGGGGTCCTATTGGAAACTAAGGATATTAAGGCCTCCTTTTAATAGAGAACCGGACCAAAGCATTAACACATAGTGAATACATGCACTCCTCAAACTACGGTCATCACCGTAATGGTCCCGATTATTGTCACTCCGGGGTTAATAGATCATAACACATAATAGGTGACTATAGACTTGCAAGATAGGATCAAGAACTCACATATATTCATGAAAACATAATAGGTTCAGATCTGAAATCATGGCACTCGGCCCCTAGTGACAAGCATTAAGCATAGCAAAGTCATAGCAACATCAATCTCAGAACATAGTGGATACTAGGGATCAAACCCTAACAAAACTAACTCGATTGCATGATAAATCTCATCCAACCCATCACCGTCCAGCAAGCCTACAATGAAATTACTCACACACGGCGGTGAGCATCATGAAATTGGTGATGGAGGAAGGTTGATGATGACGATGGCGATGGATTCCCCTCTCCGAAGCCCCGAACAGACTCCAGATCAGCCCTCCCGAGAGGGTTTAGGGCTTGGCGGCGGCTCCGTATTGTAAAACGCAATGAATCCTTCTCTTTGATTTTTTTCTCCCCGAACACGAATATATGGAGTTGGAGTTGAGGTCGGTGGAGCGTCTGGGGCCCACAAGGCAGGGAGGCGCGCTCAGGGGGGTAGGCGTGCCCCCACCCTCGTGGACTGGGTGTGGGCCCCCTGACATGAATTCTTCTTCCAATATTTTTTATATATTCCAGAAATAATCTCCGTTGATTTTCAGGTCATTCTGAGAACTTTTATTTCTTCACAAAAATAACACCATGGCAATTCTGCTGAAAACAACGTCAGTCCGGGTTAGTTCCATTCAAATCATGCAAATTAGAGTCCAAAACAAGGGCAAAAATGTTTGGAAAAGTAGATACAATGGAGACGTATCAACAACACTTCTAGGGTTTGGGGTGGCCTCGACGCTTGTAGGATTTAACAAAATGGCGCCATTCTAGATGTGCAGAAAATGGTTCCTATTTTTCCTGATCTCATCTACCCTTCTATATGTCACATTTTCTAGTGTCTAAGGATTCAATAAAACCATGGCTTCATGATTAGGTGAAAGTAACAGGCGCATGATGGTACGAAGCTCTTCAAAGTTATTTTGGAACGGAGTCCCAGATAGGATAATCCGCATTTTGTTATGAAGTTCAGCAAGAGCCTTCCGAATATCGCTATTTGAATGTCTTTGCTGAACTTCGTAGCAAAAAGTGGATTATCCTATCTGGGACTCCGTTCCAAAATAACTTTGGAGAGCTTCATACCATCATGCCCCGGGTACTTCCGGCTAATGATGAAGCCATGGATTTCTTCAATACTTTGACACAAGGCAACGTGACCTATAAAACGTTACGTACTTGAGATCAAGAAAAAAAATGGATCAACTAGTGCACATCCATAATGGGGGAATCCTTGATAAATCTCTTATAAATCTCGACCCCCCCGCTCATGTTGAAGTTATCGGTGAGGGGGTATATCGACCACCCCTCATGTCGAAGTTATTGGGGAGGGGGTATATATCGACATAGACGACATACATACATGGAAAAATGTTATTAGGGAGGGGGTATATCGACCCCCCTCATGTCGAAGTTATCGAGGAGGGGGTATAACGAAAATGACGACATACATACATGGAAAAAATGTTATCAGGGAGGGGTATATCGACCCCCCTCATGTCGAAGTTATCGGGGAGGGGGTATATCGACAATGACATACCCGATAACAAATAAGAAGATGAAGAAGAAGAAAAAAGAGAGGAGAAGAGGAAGGAATAGAGGAGAAGAAGAAAAAAGAAGAAAAAAGAGGAGAAGAACAAAAATAGTATATATTCTATTTCTTCTTCTTCTCCTCTATTGCTTCTTCTTCTTTTTCCTCTTCTTATTTATTTCTCATGTTCTTCCTCTCCTCTTCCTCTCCTTCTTCTTCTCCTTCTTCCTCTTCTTATTTCCCTTTTTCCTTTCCTTCCTTTTCTTCTTCTTCCTTCTTCCTTCTTCCTCTTTTCTTATTTTTCCTTATTTTCCTGTTTCCTCTCCACTAACCTAAAATCTGCTAACCTTAAATGCACTAACAGTACAACTAACATAAAATGCACTAAATCAACTATCATCTATGATATGGACAAAAAGCATACATATCACCCTAATTTCTATAATTTTTTCTCTTCCATCTCATATCATCTCCACGAAACATCTATCTATCTATTCTTTTAATACATAGCACATTTCAAAATTTAAAACACCATGCATATTACAATTCATCCATCTATCTATTCTTTAAAAAAACATAGCACATTTCTATCTATCTATCTATCTATCTATCAGATCCATCTATCTAATAAAACTTTTAATTAAAAGCACAGGCATATGAAAATCAATCTATCTATCCATCTAACAGAGCATATGAGTAGTGGCGGCAGTGGCAAGAGCACGCAGCGGTGGCGGCAAGAGCATGCAGCGGCGACAACCATGAGCACGATGAGGGGGGTGAGTGATAACCCACAAGTATAGGGGGTCGCAACAGTTTTCGAGGGTAAAGTATTCAACCCAAATTTATAGATTCGACACAAGGGGAGCCAAAGAATATTTGAAGGTATTAGCACCTGAGTTGTCAATTCAAACACACCTGGAGATTAATTATCTGCAGCAAAGTGATCAGTAGCAAAGTAATTTGATAGTTTTGATAGTAGTAGCACCAGTAATAGTAACAGTGAAAGCAGTAATTTTGTAGCAAGTGTAACAGTGATGACAACGGTAGTAACTTAGCATAAACAATATGGAAACATTCATAGGCATTGGATCGGTGACTTGTTGGATGATATTCATCATGTGTCAGTCATAACCTAGGGCGATACGGCACTAGCTCTAGTTCATCATTATAATGTAGGCATGTATTCCATAAATAATCATACGTGCTTTATTAAAAGAACATGCATGACATCTTTTGTCCTACCCTCTTGTGGCAGCGGGGTCCATATTGGAAACTAAGGGATATTAAGGCCTCCTTTTAATAGAGAACCGGAACAAAGCATTAACACAAAGTGAATACATGAACTCCTCAAACTACGGTCATCATCGGGAGTGGGCCTGGTTGTTGTCACTCCGGGGTTGCCGGATCATTACACGTAGTAGGTGACTATAACTTGCAAGATCGGATCTAGAACATGGATATAATGATGATAACATAAACAGTTCAGATCTGAAATCATGGCACCCGGGCCCAAAGTGACAAGCATTAAGCATAGCAAAGTCATGGCAACATCAATCTAAGAACATAGTGGATACTAGGGATCAAGCCCTAACAAAACTAACTTGATTACATGATGAATCTCATCCAACTCCTCACCGACCAGTGAGCCTACGAAGGAATTACTCACTCCCGGTGGGGAGCATCATGGAATTGGCAATGGAGAAGTGTTGGTGACGACAAAGAACAAAGATCCTCCTCTCTGGAGCCCCAAACGGACTCAAGATCTGCCCTCCCAAGGAAGAACAGGGCTTGGCGGCGGCTCCATCTCGTGGATCGTGATAATTCTTTCTCCCTATTTTTTATAGAAATATGTGAATTTATAGTATCAGGGGGTCGTCAGCGGGGCCACCAGGTGGGTACAACCCACCTGGGCGCGCTAGGAGAGGGGGGCGTGATAACCCACAAGTATAGGGGATCGCAACAGTTTTCGATAAGTAAGAGTGTCGAACCCAACGAGGAGCTAAAGGTAGAATAAATATTCCCTCAAGTTCTATCGACCACCGATACAATTCTACGCACGCTTGACGTTCGCTTTACCTAGAACAAGTATGAAACTAGAAGTACTTTGTAGGTGTTGTTGGATAGGTTTGCAAGATAATAAATAGTACGTAAATAAAAAGTAGGGGCTGTTTAGCTAAAGAAGCAATAAAGTAAATATAGCTAGTGTGGAAAAGTGGTGGTAGGAGTTGCAAAATTGCCCCTAAGCAATTGACTACTTTACCAGACCGATAACAAGTATTATGTGGGAGAGGCCACTGCTAGCATGTCATCCCTGACTTGGAATTCTATGCACTTATGATTGGAACTATTAGCAAGCATCCGCAACTACTAATGGTCATTAAGGTAAAACCCAACCATATCATTAAGATATATTGGTCCCCCTTCAATCCCGTATGCATCAATTTCTATGCTAGGTTGAAGCTTCTGCCACTCTTGCCCTCCAATACATAGTCCTATCAACATACAACTAACCCTATGGTGTGATCCATGCACGCAATCATATGATGGGCACCAAAGGACAACAACATAACCACAAGCAAACTAAATCAATCATAGCAATTCATCAACCACCGATAGGACAACGAAAATCTACTCAGACATCATAGGATGGCAACACATCATTGGATAATAATATGAAGCATAAAGCACCATGTTCAAGTAGAGGGTACAGCGGGTTGCGGGAGAGTGGACCGTTGTAGATAGAGGGGGAAAGGTGATGGAGATGTTGGTGAATATGGCGGAGGTGTTGGTGTAGATCGCTGTGATGATGATGGCCCCCGGTGGCACTCCGGTGCCACCGGAAGCGAGGGGGAGAGAGCCCCCTCCTTCTTCTTCTTCCTTGACCTCCTCCATAGATGGGAGAAGGGTTTCCCCTCTGGTCCATGGCCTCCATGGCATGGGAGGGGCGAGAGCCCCTCCGAGATTGGATCTGTCTCTCTGTCTCTCTCTGTTTCTGCGTTCCCAAATTCTTCCCTTTCACCGTTTCTTATATTCCCGGAGATCCGTAACTCCGATTGGGCTGAAATTTTGACACGATCTCTATCCGGAAATTAGCTTTCTTGCGGCGAAAGAAGGGCACCAACTGCCTTATGGGGTGGCCACAAGGGTCAGGGGCGCGCCTGACACCCTGGGCGCGCCCCCTACCTCGTGGGCCCCTCGAGCATCGTCTCACGTGGATTCTTCTTCCCAAAAATCATATATATTCCAAAAAAATCTCCGTCAGTTTTTAAATTCTATTTGGACTCCGTTTGATATGGATATTCTGCGAAACAAAAAACATGCAACAAATAGGAACTGGCACTGGGCACTGGATCAATATGTTAGTCCCAAAAATAGTATAAAAAGTTGCCAAAAGTATATGAAAGTTGAATAATATTGGCATGGAACAATCAAAAATTATAGATACGATGGAGACGTATCAGCATCCCCAAGCTTAATTCCTGCCCGTCCTCGAGTAGGTAAATGATAAAAAAGATAATTTTTGATGTGGAATGCTACCTAGCATAATCTTGATCATATGTCTAATCATGGCATGAATATTAAGATACGAGTGATTCAAAGCAATAGTCTACATTTGACATAAAACCAATAATACTTCAAGCCCACTAATAAAGCAATCATGTCTTTTCAAAATAACAAGGCCAAAGAAAGTTATCCCTACAAAATCATATAGTCTGGCTATGCTCCATCTTCACCACACAAAATATTCACATCATGCACAACCCCGATGACAAGACACGCAATTGTTTCATACTTTTGATGTTCTCAAACCTTTTCAACTTCCACGCAATACATGAGCGTGAGCCATGGACATAGCACTATAGGTGGAATAGAATATGATGGTGGAGAAGACAAAAAGGAGAAGATAGTCTCACATCAACTCAGCGTATCAATGGGCTATGGAGATGCCCATCAATAGATATCAATGTGAGTGAGTAGGGATTGCCATGCAACAGATGCACTAGAGCTATAAGTGTATGAAAGCTCCAACTGAAACTAAGTGGGTGTGCATCCAACTTGCTTGCTCATGAAGACCTCGGGCATTTGAGGAAGCCCATCATCGGAATATACAAGCCAAGTTCTATAATGAATATTCCCACTAGTATATGACAGTGATAACTCAAGAGACTCTCTATATGAAGAACATGGTGCTACTTTGAAGCACAAGTGTGGAAAAAGGATAGTAGCACTGCCCCTTCTCTCTTTTTCTCTGATTTTTTTTATTTTTTTTATTTTTTTGGTGGGCTTCTTTGGCCTCTTGTTTTTTATTTGGGCTTCTTTGGCCTCTTTTATTTTTTTTAAAGTCCGGAGTCTCATCCCAACTTATGGGGGAATCATAGTCTCCATCATCCTTTCCTCACTAGGGCAATGCTCTAATAATGATGATCATCACACTTTTATTTACTTACAACTCAATATTACAACTCAATGTCTAGAACAAAGTATGACTCTATATGGATGCCTCCGGCGGTGTACCGGGATGTGCAATGATCTAGCATAGCAATGACATCAAAAAACGGACAAGCCATGAAAACATCATGCTAGCTATCTTACGATCATGCAAAGCAATATGACAATGAATTCTCAAGTCATGTATATGATGATGATGGAAGTTGCATGGCAATATATCTCGGAATGGCTATGGAAATGCCATGATAGGTAGGTATGTTGGCTGTTTTGAGGAAGATATATGGTGGGTTTAAGGTACCGGCGAAAGTTGCGCGATACTGGAGAGGCTAGCAATGGTGGAAGGGTGAGAGTGCGTATAATCCATGGACTCAACATTAGTCATAAAGAACTCACATACTTATTGCAAAAATCTATTAGTCATTGAAACAAAGTACTACGCGCATGCTCCTAGGGTGATAGACTGGTAGGAAAAGACCATCGCTCGTCCCCGACCGCCACTCATAAGGAAGACAATCAACAAATAAATCATGCTCCGACTTCATCACATAACGGTTCACCATACGTGCATGCTACGAGAATCACAAACCTCAACACAAGTATTTCTACTAATCCACAAATACCCACTAGCATGACTCTAATATCACCATCTTTATATTGCAAAACTATTGCAAGGAATCAAACATATCATATTCAGTGATCTACAAGTTTTATGTAGGATTTTATGACTAACCATGTGAATGACCAGTTCCTATCATCTCTCTAAATAGATATAAGTGAAGCAAGAGAGTTTAATTATTTCTACAAAAGGTATGCCCACGCTCTAACAATTATAAGTGAAGCAAAAGAGCATTCTATAAATGGCGGTCGTATATGTAAAGAGAAACAGGCAATCCAAGCTTCAAATGATATAAGTGAAGCACATGAAGCATTCTATAAAGCCATACTCAAAAGATATAAGTGAAGTGAGAAGAGCATTCTATAAATCAACCAAGGACTATCTCATACCAGCATGGTGCATAAAAGAAAAATGAAAACTAAATGCAAAAGACACTCCAAGATTGCACATATTGCATGAACGAAACGAATCCGAAAACGTACCGATACTTGTTGAAGAAATAGGGGATGCCTCCCCAGCATCCCCAAGCTTAGACGCTTGAGTCTCCTTGAATATTTACTTGGGGTGCCTTGGGCATCCCCAAGATTGAGCTCTTTCCTCTCTTCCTTCTTCTCACATCGAAACCTTCTCAATCATCGAACACTTCATCCACACAAAACTTCAACAGAAAACTCGGTAAGGTCCGTTAGTATAATAAAGCAAATCACCACTATAAGTACTGTTGCAAACCAATTCATATTTTGTTTTTTCATTGTTTCTACTGTAGTATAACTTTTTCATGGCTTAATCCACTGATATAAATTGATAGTTTCATCAAAACAAGCAAACTATGCATCAAAAACAGAATCTGTCTAAAACAGAACAGTCTGTAGAAATCTGAACATTCACCATACTTCTGATACTTGAAAAATTCTACCAAAATTAGGAAAAATAAAAATTTTGTATAGGAATACAGTGCGAAAAGAATCAGAACCATTTGACGTTCCAGCTAAAAATGTAAAATCGCGCACTACAGCCAAAGTTTCTGTCCTGCACCGTACAAACCATCAAGCAAATGTAAACATCCTAAAGGCAAACCTTGGCACATTATTTTTATAATACAATGGAATTGTACAAGGGGATAATTACTTTTGTTGAAAAGTTTCTGTAATCAAGATTCACAAAGTTGCCGTGAGCATGAACAAATTTCAAGGAGCTCTCCCACTTCAACAGTGCTTGTCTTTCTAACTTTCACTTTCCTTTTTGAAAAAGTTTTGGGTTCCCCTCTTTATTTTTGTTGTTTTTAAACTATATGAAAGCACTCAACAGAAATAAATGACTCTCTAAAACTTCCGGGTTGTCTCCCTAGCAGCGCTTTCTTTAAAGCCATTAAGCTAGGCATATAGTGCTCAAGTAGTGAATCCACCCGGATCCCAAGGTATATCAAAGCCAATTTTAATTAACAATGATTTGTAATTTAGTAGTGAGCACGAAGCAACATATATCAAGAAATGACGAAGTCTAACTCTCGTCCTATGCATCGGCGTGTCATAAAATAACAATTCATGCACACCTAGTAAAGGCCAATGCATAGTATAAATAGTTTCTTGCAATTTTATCATGTTGGAAACATAGAGAGGTGGAGATATAGTTCCTCTCTCATAATAATTGCAAGTAGGAGCAGCAAGCACATGCATATTATATTTATCAAAATCATCATGTGCAACGGTAAAAGGCAACCCATCAATATAATCCTTAATAAGTGCAAACTTCTCCGATATAGTATAATCGGGAGAATTCAAAAAGATAATAGGACTATCATGCGTGGGTGCAATAGCAACAATTTCATGTTTAACATAAGGAACTATAGCAAGTTCATCTCCATAACCATAATTCATATTGGCATCTTGGCCACAAGCATAGCAAGCATCATCAAAAAGGGATATTTCAAAAGAATCAACGGGATCATAACAATCATCATAGCAATCATCCTCCGGTAAGCACGAAGGGAAATTAAACAATGTATGAGTTGGAGGGTTACTCTCATTAGAAGGTGGGCACGGGTAGCTAATCCGCTCTTCCTTCTTTTGTCCTTCGCTCTCCTCATCATCTTTTTCATCCAATGAGCTCACAGTTTCATCAATTTCTTCTTCCATAGACTCCTGCAAAATATTAGTCTCTTCTTGGACAGCGGAGTAGTACTCAATATATTATTCAACATAGGCATTAGAAGTATAATTATCATAGCAATATTTAAATATGGCAAAATTTTCAGATTTGTAAAGAGTAGCATCATACTTTTCAATCAAAGAAGCAATTTCGTAAGAACCCTTAAAAGCAACAAATTCTTCAATTTGTTGAACATCATATAACTATAAACACCCTTAGCATAAGAGGATACGATTCCATTATCACTAAAAAAACATTGGTAGGGAAGGTGTTTCTTAGGGTCTTCAGAACAACAAGTATAATCATATATTTCACATAAATTCCAAGCATAGCATTGCAAACGATGAATTTGATCCAGTAAGTTTTCCCTTTTTCAGATATTCGGTGTCGCACAAAACAAGCATGTTCATCTAAAGATTTGCCCTCAACTAAGATAGTTGGGGTTTCAGCACAAGCACATAGGGATCGAAGATGATCCAAGTAATAAGCTTCAGCAGTGTGATAGATTTTGAGTGGTTCTTCAACCATTGGTTTAGTAGGTACGACTAATTTTTTTGGTATTTTGCGTTTCCTACCCATAACTAAAGATAGAAAACAACTAACAACAGCAAATAAAAATTACTTAGTGATAAAGGAAACAAGCACACATGAGAATATTCACCCCACGCTATTGCTCCCCGACAACGGCGCCAGAAAAAGGTCTTGATAACCCACAAGTTTAGGGGATCGCAACAGTTTCCATAAGTAAGAGTGTCGAACCCAACGAGGAGCTAAAGGTAGAACAAATATTCCCTCAAGTTCTATCGACCACCGATACAACTCTACGCATGCTTGACGTTCGCTTTACCTAGAACAAGTATGAAACTAGAAATACTTTGTAGGTGTTGTTGGATAGGTTTGCAAGATAATAAAGAGTACGTAAATAAAAAGTAGGGGCTGTTTAGCTAAAGAAGCAATAAAGTAAATATAGCGAGTGTGGAAAAGTGATGGTAGGAGTTGCGAAATTGCCCCTAAGCAATTGACTACTTTACTAGACCAATAGCAAGTATTATGTGGGAGAGGCCACTGCTAGCATGTCATCCCTGACTTGGATTCTATGCACTTATGATTGGAACTATTAGCAAACATCCACAACTACTAATGTTCATTAAGGTAAAACCCAACCATAGCATTAAGATATATTGGTCCCCCTTCAATCCCATATGCATCAATTTCTATGCTAGGTTGAAGCTTCGGTCACTCTTGCCCTCCAATACATAGTCCTATCAACATACAACTAACGCTATGGTGTGATCCACGCACGCAATCATATGATGGGCACCAAAGGACAGCAACATAACCACAAGCAAATTAAATCAATCATAGCAATTCATTAACCATCGATAGGACAACGAAAATCTACTCAGACATCATAGGATGGTAAAACATCATTGGATAATAATATGAAGCATAAAGCATCATGTTCAAGTAGAGGGTACATCGGGTTGCGGGAGAGTATACCACTGTAGATAGAGGGGGAAAGGTGATGGAGATGTTGGTGAAGATGGTGGAGGTGTTGGTGTAGATCGCGGTGATGATGATGGCCCCCGGTGGCACTCCGGTGCCACCGGAAGCGAGGGGGAGAGAGCCCCCCTCCTCCTTCTTCTTCCTTGACATCCTCCCTAGATGGGAGAAGGGTTTCCCCTCTGGTCCATGACCTCCATGGCACGGGAGGGGCGAGAGCCCCTCCGAGACTGGATCTGTCCCTCTGTCTCTCTCTGTTTCTGCGTTCCCAGATTCTTCCCTTTCACCGTTTCTTATATTCCCGGAGATCCGTAACTCTGATTGGGCTAAAATTTTGACACGATCTCTATCCGGAAATTAGCTTTCTTGCAGCGAAAGAAGGGCACCAACCACCTTACGGGGTGGCCACGAGGGTCAGGGGCGCGCCTGACACCTTGGGGCGCGCCCCCTACCTCGTGGGCCCCTCGAGCATCGTCTCGCGTGGATTCTTCTTCCCAAAAATCATATATATTCCAAAAAAAATCTCCGTCAGTTTTTATTCCTTTTGGACTCCGTTTGATAAGGATATTCTGCGAAACAAAAAAACATGCAACAAATAAGAACTGGCACTGGGCACTGGATCAATATGTTAGTCCCAAAAATAGTATAAAACGTTGCCAAAAGTATATGAAAGTTGAATAATATTGGCATGGAACAATAAAAAATTATAGATACGACGGAGACGTATCAGGGCGCACCCTGGTGGGTTGTGCCCACCCAAGGCCCCTCTCTAGTGGGTCTTGGCTCTAGAAATTCTTATTATTGATATAAAAAATCCTCGCAAAGTTTCGTTCCATTCCGAGAACTTTTATTTCTGCACAAAAACAACATCATGGTAGTTCTGCTGAAAACAGCGTCAGTCCAGGGTTAGTTTCATTCAAATCATGCAAATTAGAGTCCAAAACAAGAGGAAAAGCGTGAGAAAAAGTAGATACGTTGGAGACGTATCAACTCCCCCAATATTAAACCTTTGCTTCTCCTCAAGCAATTCAGTTGATAAACTGAAAGTGAGAAAGAAAAACTTTTACGAACTCTTTTGCTCTTGTTTGCACAAATAGGCTTAAACAGCACCCAGGTTTTTAGCCAACATTATAACTAGCCATGTCAACAATAACTCTTAAAGATTATAATGACTCATATCAATGACATAATCAACTAGCGAGCAATAATAAGATATCTCAAACGGCACCATGTTGTCAAAACAACCATGATATAATATGACAATAATGGTATCTCGCTAGCCCTTTCTGAGGCACCAAAACATAAATGCAGAGCACCTCCAAAGTTCAAGCAACGACTAAACATTGTAATTCATGGTAGAAAAGATACATTCATGATGCACACAACATTAGCTACACACAATGCATAAATCATGACAGTTGTGCTCCACTTAGTTTTCGGCGCTTGTTTTTTAGAAGGTGATGACACAACATAAAAGTAAATGAAAAGTCCCTTCGCAAAGGGAAGCAGTGATTTGCAGACGTGCCAGAGCTCAATTTTTAAAATAGAGATAAATGATATTTTGAGACATGCACCCTTCTTATTCACTTCACGACCATTAGTTATCAACATCTTCCATGCTAAGCATGCTAGTGGCGGTTCCCAAGCGGTAAAAGTAAAGGTTTTGACTCCATTGGGAGTTTTGTTTGATTATTTAAGAGATGAACTCTTTTTGCATTTTGCAGTTTGGGATTGGGCATCCCTATTACCACCCATTTTCTCGTGCGATGGCGAGTGAATAAACACTCGACCTGAGAATAACCTGCTTAGCATGGAAGATATCGACCACATCCTGTCGTTCCATGAACGATCTAGGCACACAAAATAGATAATTTTTAGAAGTTTTTAGAGGTGGCACATGCAAATTTACTTAGGACGGCAGGTTAATACCGTATACATGTAGGTATGGTGGACTCATCTGGAATAACTTGGGGTTCAAGGTTTTTGATGTACAAGCATAATCCCCACTTAGTACAGGCGAAGGCTAGCAATTTCGATTGAGAAGCGGCCAGCCAGAGAGCAACAATGACCATAACCATGCATTATGCGTAAGTAAAATTGGACAGTAGCATGAGTAGGATATGAACACCATGAACATAAACATTATAGAGGCTATGTTGGTTTTGATTCAACTACATGCATGGACATGTACTAAGTCAAGCCACTTGAACATTAAGAGGAGGATACCATATCATCATACTACATCACAATCATTTTATCCAGGAACACAAAACAGATAATTTTTAGAAGTTTTTAGAGGTGGCACATGCAAATTTACTTAGGATGGCAGGGTAATACCGTATATAGGTAGGTATGGTGGACTCATCTGGAATAACTTGGGGTTCAAGGTTTTTGATGTATAAGCAAAATCCCCACTTAGTACAGGCGAAGGCTAGCAATTTAGATTGAGAAGCGGCCAACCAGAGAGCAACAACGACCATAACCATACATTATGCGTAAGTAAAACTGGACACTAGCATGAGTAGGATATGAACACCATGAACATAAACATTATAGAGGCTATGTTGGTTTTGATTCAACTACATGCATGGACATGTATTAAGTCAACCCACTTGAACATTAAGAGGAGGATACCATATCATCATACTACATCACAATCATTTTAACGCTATGTTGATATCCAAGATAAATCATTATTAACTCCCAGCTACTTATGCATGACATGAGAAACTATAATCTCTAATTGTCATTGCAAACATGTTTAATCATAACGGGTTGAATCATGGACACTAGGTTAAACATATTTACACAGACATGACAAGTCGACTTCATACCAGTTTCTCTTTTCCACGGCCAGTTCATCGAATGTCGTCATTATTGGCTTTCACTTGCATGACCGAATGATATGGAAATAATAATAGTGCAAGAGTGCCATGGACTAAGCCGGAATCTGCAAACATTTTATTCAACAGGAGAAGACAAGGTAAAATGGGCTCTTTATTAGTTTAGCAATTATTCATATGAGAGCCACTCAACATTTTCATCGTGGTCTTCTCCTCGGTACAACTCAAATAAAAGAAAAGAATTTTAGAGAAACACACTGAAATATTTTTGGAGTTTTTAGTTTTCTTTAGTAAGCAATTAAAAGGGAAAAGCAAAAATGATAAAAACTATTTACATGGGAAAGCTCCCAACAAGCAAAAGAATAACAAGGAAATCTTTTTGGATTTTCTTTTTAGTACTACTACTAAGCATGCATAGAATGTAAATTAACTACAACTATCTTTTTGGTTTTTCTATAGTTTTAACAAACACACAAGAAGAAAGAAAGAAAATAAATCTAAGCATGGATGATACAATGAAAAAGTGTGAGCACCGTCAAATGGAATGATATGTGAACATGAATATAGTGTCGGTGAGAACACGTACTTCCCCAAGCTTAGGCTTTTGGCCTAAGTTGGTAGTGAATCAGTAGCCTGGAGGGTAGTAGTCGGCGTGGTAGCTCACAGAGGCTCGTGGTGCGGATGCCTCAGCACACGGTGCCGCCACCGCTGCTGTGTTATGAGCCCGGGCCTCGCTCTCAAGGACAAAATATCTTTCCTTGTTGTGATAATCAAAGAGAGCAGGCGCATGCAAATATGTGTCCACAACATGTGATTGGTTAAACAACAAATTATAAGTGAAGTTACCAGCCCTTCCCTTGTGAATTTTATGATCTTTTAAGGCATCAAAATCTAAATACCGAGTGGGTAGGATAGGATCAAAGGGCAAAGGTGAGACACCCAGCCATCATGCTAGGCGCATGGCATAAATTCCACCATAGAACCAACCACTTTTAGCATTATGCTGAAGTCTGCGTGCAACAATCGCTCCAAGGTTATAATTCCTTTCACCAGTGAGAGCGGTGTGAAGGAGGCTCAAGTATGGCACACAAAGTATGCTACAGTCTTGCTTGCCTACTATGCATTTCCCTTTGAATAATGCAAAATACTGAATTGCGGGAAAGTGAATGCTCTTTATTCTTCCTTGTCCCACTCCCCTATTTTCACCGTAGCACAGGCTAGTCAAGAAAGACTCGTACTCAACTATTGGTGGCTCATCAAGTGAACCCCAAAATGGCAGTTTGCAATGGTAAGAAAAATTCTCCAGTGGGATAGTATAAGGATTATCATAAAGCATAAACGACACCCTAGACTCACGTGGAAAATATTTAAATCCTTTAACAAATGATTCAGTGAGAAGTTGGTGTTGTACACACTTATCTAATAGGTAGGGACCGAGGCTGGCATTGTGAACATATTGCTCAAATTCCTCCTTAATGCCCACACGCACCATATATTCATCGCTAGACCATAAACATGTCTTGGTGGTGGCTTCTCGTGTGGAACTTTCACTTGGTTCAACGTAAGACCGACAGGCGGAACTGTCACTAGAAGATGCCCCTGAGGATTGTCTCCTCGAAGAACTCCTTCCAAATAGGTTCATCATGTCCGCGTACAATATTCTGAAAATAAAAATTTTGGAGTGATAAAAATTTGTCAACAAAACTTTGTAAGATTGATAGCAACTACTCATAGGGATACATAGAGGCCATAACAAGCATTCAAACAACTTAGAACACTAAGAATCCAACATGCAAGCACATCTACATCAACACCAAGAGTAGCTAATTATTCAAAGTATAAGCCACTAAAACAAAAACTAATTGGACAAATGATGGAGTCACATACCAAGCAACAATCCACCGAAACAGTTTCGGAAACGGAGCTTCGAGCAAAGAGATCGAAATCCGCGGGTTTGAGCTCAAGAACACGGGAGAGAGAGCAATGGGGATTTTTTCTGGAGGTAAGTGATGAGGGGGCCCACGTGGGGACCACAACCCACCAGGGCGCGCTTGTGGGTGCTGGCGCGCCCAGGTGGGTTGTGCCCACTTGGTGTACCTCCATCTGATGTTTATTGCACCAAAAATTCTTAAATATTTAGAAAAAAATCATATTAAATTTTCAGGGCATTCTAAGAACTTTTATTTTTGGGTCATTTTTTATTGCACGGGAAATTCAGAAAATAGACAAAACATGGCATTTTATTTTATTTAATTAATAAAAACAGAGAATAAAAAGTAGGGATGGAAAGTAGTGCTTACTAAATTCATCAACTTCATACTGTTCAAAAATGATCCATTAATAAGGTTGATCAAGTCTTATTAACAACCACTTTCGATTAGCATCAAACCGAAGAACTTTTGTAAATCACTAAGTTACCTCAATGGGGATATGCATTTCCCCAACAATAAGCATTTCATATTTCTTTGTGACAGTAGGTAAAGGTATTTGAAAACTTCCAGTAGTGATTGTCGGAGATTTTTCAATAACATTAATACCATTCACTTGGAATTGTTTCTTTGGAAAGTGCACCATATGCTCATTGCCATTAATATGAAAAGTGACCTTGCTTTTATTGCAATCAATAACAGCCCCTGCAGTATTCAAGAAGGGTCTACCAAGGATAATCGACATGTTGTCATCCTCGGGCATCTCAAGTATAACAGACAGTCAAAATAGTAACATTAGCAACAACAACGGGCACATCCTCATAGATACCGATATGTATGGCAGTTGATTTGTGAGCCTTTTGCAAAGATATTTCAGTAGGTGTGAGTTTATTCAAGTCAAGTCTTTTATACAAAGAGAAAGGCATAACACTAACACCAGCTCCTAAATCACACAAGGCAGTTTTCGCATAATTCTTTTTGATAGAGCATAGTTGGTATTCCCGGATCTCCAAGTTTTTTGGGTACTCCATCTTTAAAATTATAATTAGAAAGCATAGCGGAGATTTCAGCTTCCGGTATTTTTCTCTTATTTGTGATGATGTCTTTCATATACTTTGCATATGGAGGCATTTTCAAGATATCAGTCAAGCGAGTACGCAAAAATACTGGCCTCAGCATTTCAGCAAAGCGTTCAAATTCTTTATCATCATTCTTTGTAGTTGACTTGGGTGGAAAAGGCATAGGTTTTTGAACCCATGGTTCTCTTTCTTTATCGTGTTTTCTAGCAACGAAGTCTCTTTTGTCATACCTTTTATTTTTAGATTGTGGGTTATCAAGATCAATATGTGGTACTATCTCAACATCATTATCTGGTTCTTTATCATTGGTTGGTTGAGAGTCTTCATGAACCTCATCATTACCTTTTTCATTATCATTAGGTGAGTGTTCATTACCAGATTGAGTTTCAGCATCAGAGATAGAAACTTCATTTTCAATATCAGGAGGTTTCTCTATTTCAGGTTCACTAGGAGCATGCATAGTCCCATCATTTTTCTTTTTCTTTTTCTTTCTAGAAGGACTAGGTGCACTAGTGTTAGCTCTTTGTGAATCTTGTTCAATTCTTTTAGGGTGTCTCCCTTAGGATAAAGTGGTTCCTGAGTCATTTTACCTCCTCTAGTTGCAACTCTAACAGCAAAGTCATGCATATTATGGTTCATTTCATCAAGCAATTCCCTTTGAGATTTAGCAACTTGTTCTAATTGAGTTTGAACCATAGAAACATGTTTTGCAACACCACTAACATCATTTGATATTCTAAATAACAAGTCACTGATATGTCTACAACGTATCTATAATTTTTGATTGCTCCATGCTATATTATCTACTGTTTTGGACATTATTGGGCTTTATTATCCACTTTTATATTATTTTTGGGACTAACCTATTAACCTGTAACATCCCAAATTTTCAATTTGGAATGTTATACATAGATCATTCTTGCATATCATATTCTATTGCATTTTGTCTCGTGATCCTTGAAATCCTAAGCAACTCAAGGACCCTCAGAGAGAGTTGGGGATTTCCCCGGTTTTCAAATTTGATTTTATTAAATTTTGAAACGAGGATTTTTGGTTTTAATTATTTTTCTCTCCAAAAATATTTCATATTAAAATATATGAGAGGAGATAATATGACTTCTCCAAGATAATTGAAATATTGGAGGAAAAATATTGAAATCAAATATTTGCTTTATTTGGATTTTATTGCAATTCTGTTTGCATTAGAAAAATTGCACGTTTTAAAATTGTATTTTAGGGCCAAGAAAATGTTCATCTTATTCTAAATATTTTATTTAGATGGTGAAAATTTGTTTTGGCATTTTTAGAATTTTATTTTATTTTCTAGGAGTTTTTTAGTTTCGGCGGAATTATTTTAAAAAAAATGCGCAGTGGCTAACTGGGCCGAAGCCCAGCCGCCGGCCCACCTCCCCGCGACGCCGTCTCCCCTAGGAGACCGACGCCGCCATGTCGCCCCGGACCGAAGTCCGGCTAGGACTCCGCCCGCTGCCCCTTTGCCCCCTCCCTAAGGCACCCCTCTTTATATACGCCCCACCCCGCCACCGCCACCACCACCCCACCCCGCCACTGCCGCCGCCTGCAGCCGCCGCCCCAAGCCGCCGCGCCGCCGCCTGTTGCTGCGCCCTGCCGCCGCTGCCGTGCCGTGCCACGCCCTGCCACCGTTGTCGTGCCGCGCCACCGCCGCCTCGCCCCACCGTCGCCGCCGCGTCTCGCCGGACCGACGAGGTAGCCGCCGTTTTTTTAAAGAAAACCGATCCGTTTTTTTAGGAAATCCCTAGTTTGTTTTTCTCGGTTCGCCGGGTTTCCCTGTTTTTCTTTTTAGCGGACGTTCGTCCGTACGTTCGTTTAACGAACGGTTTTCGCTCATTAGTTATAGACAACGAACGCTTGTTCGTTAGCCTGTTCGTCAGTTTTCTTTAATTAGATTTTCCGCGGTTATTTTTGATCGTGATTTCTGATCCGATTTTCGTTCTAGTTTATCTTTTCGCTCGTTTGTCGGAATCAGGCGATTCAAGCGCCTAGATCTTCGTCTCGAGACCTTCTTTCCGCTTAACCAACTTGAACAAGCTTTTGCTACTGTAAAATTTGACCTAGGTCCAGATTAGTAAACGGATCTTGTTTTCTTCCCCGTTTGAGTTTCGTTGCTCCGTTTGATTTGATTCTTTTTGCAAACCAGAGTTCTTAAGTTGAACTTTCTGGTTAGATCTTCCTATTTGAAATTTACCCATGCTTCTTTGCTTGATTGCTTATGTATGCTATTGCTTGTTTGTGATAGAATTCCCGGAGTGCGAAGCGTGTTATTTGGAGCCCCTAGGTTTCGCGGATCGTCAGCAAGGCAAGTAACACTTTGATCATACCCCTTTATCACCCAGTTTTTATGCATTAGTTCCAATCCTCAAACATTGCATGGTTAGGATGTTATTAACATGTTGGTTGGGAAGTAGTTAATGAGGTAGAACCTATTGCCCTGTTACATTCAAGCCCTTGGGAGTTACTTATACGCGTTGCTTATATTGCTATGCTATGCTCGTAGACGTGGTTTGGGTGAGTGAAACCCATGACAGATGCGAGATTGTTAATTAATGGTTCAACTTAAGGTGGCAACTTAAATACACATTTGGGTGGATTGAGGCACCTGGAGTACCCAGTGTTGCCTGTATTTTTGGAAATCCCGGAGTACCCGTGTGATTTTCCTATGGACCGCCACCCAGGCTCAAAGGGAACTGAGATGATTCATGCTAGAAACTTCCGTGTGCAGCCACAAGCTATTATGGGCTCTACCGTAGTTGAGTAAGTTACATGAAGCTCTTGAAGAGGTGGATCAGCAGGTAGTGGGTTGTAGGTTTGGTATGGTCTGCCCGGAGTAGAGAGTTAATGTTTCTGAAAGAATGTCTCTCGATCATCCGTTTCTCAAACATCATGTAATGCGAGAAATCCAACGGAGGAGATCAAGTCTTGTGGGGAAAAGTGCGCAAACCTCTGCAGAGTGTACAAACTAATCATGGTTAGCCGTGTCCCCGGCTATGGACATCTTGGGTATCTAGTACTTGGAGTATCTTAAGTATCTCATCACTCTAAATTAATATTGTTGGGTTGATAATTACTTTTAATTGGGGTTGAGTTGGAGGAACCTTCTCAATGATGTTTCAACTACCATGATAGTTAAATAAAATCTATTCCTTTGTTGTAGGGAAAAATTGGCTTTTCGCAAAAACTATAACCTTAGAGCTTTCCACCAGCCAAATATGCATGTAATGATAGCATTATTCTGTTCTTGCTCTACTGTGTTACTTTGCCAGCATATTCCATGTGCTGACCCGTTTTCGGGCTGCCACTTATCATGTTGCAGACTTTTCAGACGAGGAGTAAGGTTCGTTAGGTCGTTGCCGTGCAGCTCAGCTATGCCGTTGGAGTTGATGGACTCGCTTATCTTCCAAGCCTCCCGCTATTATCGTATTAGATGGCCTTAAGCCATATTTATTGTATTAAGTTCTCTTTGGAGACATTCGATGTAATAAGTGTGTGATTGCTACTCTGTTATAAATCCTCGAGTACCGTGTGTGTCAGCATTACCGATCCAGGGATGACACCGAAGCACAGAGACTTGACCATTTGAGGTTGGGTCGCTACAAGATGGTATCAGAGCACATGCTGAGTGTAGGACATGACCACTAAGCTAAAGCCATAGATCACTATTCTCTTCTCCTTTCTGACTCCTCCCATTTTCCCCTCTTTAGGATGGCAGATGCATGGAACAAGTTTGCACAACCGGATGAAGAGGCACCTTTTGGAAGACACTTGAGGGAAGTCACTAGGTACCTGAACATAGGAATACCAAGCTTCACCGGGACTTACAACGCCACTTTAACAGAAGAGGAGCGATGGATGATTCAAGTTCAAGTTCCAGGAGAACCTTCATGCCAGTCACTAAACCCATAGAGTTTTCCTTCGGTGCACCAACCTGGAGTCTAGGCAAGAGTATGGCAGCTCACATCACCATGGGACGGATTGGAGAAATTTACCAAAAGGAGCTTAAGGATAATATCTACCAGATTTGTGGGCGCCAAGACGAGCAATGGGAGATGATCAGCACCAGGAAGGATAGATCAATTGTAGCTTTCATCCAGGAACTAAATCAGCACATTCGACGCCAGGAGATTCAGATGTGCGCAGGCATGATAGATGTGAAGAAGGCAATGACTAGGATCACGGAACTGGAGGAAGAACTCAAGGCTACACATGAAGATTATGAGGAGGAAATCGCCGTACTAGTGGATAAGAATGACGACCTGATTAAGAAGATCGAAGTATTCCTGGGAGACCCCACACTAGTAGAAGAAGACGAAGAACCCAAGGAGATTCTTTCGAAGGACTACATCATAGTCGATGACACCGACTCCGACCTTAGCGATGATGACTTTGAAGACGAAGCTGGAGCAGATATCATGGAGTCTTCAACCGAGGAATATTTTTAGTAGACCACCACATCAGTAGTAGTATTCCACCATGTAAATAGAGTAGTCCGAGCACTATTGCGATAGTTCTAGACCAATTGTATGCCTTGCTTGATTGATTGAGTGAAATGATTGTGTTTGTCTCATGTGCATAAGGGTAGTGCTTTCTCATTAGACCTCATTCTATTCTAATCCCTCCCCTCTAAACCCATCAGATGCCTCTGAGACGTGACCCCGGATTTGCTTTCCCACCGGAGCTCACTCAGTTGATCCAACAACAGAATACCCTGATGCAGTTGTTAGTTCAGAACCAAGGCAAGAACAACAACAACAATCCACCACCACCACAACCACCAGTTGACAACTTAGCCCATTTTCTGAGCTTGCAGCCGCCGGTGTTCTCCAGTAGCACTGAGCCTATAGTAGCAGATGATCGGCTCCGTAGGATTGTAAGGGAGTTAACCACTGCAGGATGTACCGATGCTGAGAAGGTGCATTTGGCCGCACATCAGCTGGATGGACCAGAAACCTCATGGTGGGAGAATTACACTCTCACCTACGCTATAGCCACAGTGACATGGGACGAGTTTCAGCAAGCCTTCCATACAGCTCATGTCTCCACTGGAGCAATGAGTATGAAGAAGCATGAGTTTCGCAACTTACGCCAGGGATACCGTACTGTGGCTCAGCACACGGATGAGTTTAGCAAGTTATCTCGCTATGCCCCTGATGATGTGGCCATAGATGCCGCAAAGCAGGAGAAGTTTATGGAAGGGCTGAATGATGAGATGAGCATGCAGTTGATGGTGGCAACATTCGACAACTACCAGGAGTTGGTAGATAAGGCTCTTATGATCGAAGGGAAGCAGCAGCAGATTGAGAGCCGTAAGAGGAAGTATGAACAAGGGAGGTATAACTCAGGAGCTCAGCAGAAGCCTCGCCTAACCCCGAACTCGGGGGGACTTGTTCATAACCATTGAGGCCATACCCATAATGGAGGAAGTAACCATAACCATACTGGCCCAAGGAATGGGAATGTGAATGGAGCAAGCAACAATCAGAACCCCCCCAATCCAGCCACACCCACCAAGAGAGACCTAAGCCACATTACTTGTTTCAAGTGCGGGAAGACATGACACTATGCCACAGAGTGCCCTGAAGGGAAGAATGGAAACGGAAATGGGAGCGCTGGGAAGAAGCCCAATCCATTCAACAAAGGTCAAGTAAACCACGTTAATGTGGAGGAGGTTGAAGAGCAGCCAGACGCGGTTATAGGTAAGTTTTGGTTAAGTCATTTACCGCTCTTGTTCTTTTTAATACTGGTGCATCACATTCATACATATCAAGGGAATTCGTGGATAAGTTTAAACTACCGACCCAAACCCTTAGGACCCCTCTGTTAGTAAGTTCACCTGGAGTAGAGTATATGGCTCACTACTAGGAAAAGGGCTAAAGATGAAATTGACACTAATGGCGCACCAGAGAAGTGGTGCGCCACTACTATTTACTAATGGCGCACCATGTGAAGATACGCCATTAGTGTGTAAGACACTAATGGCGCACCAGGCACAAGGTGCGCCACTAGTAATAAAATGTTTTTTTTTCATTTTTCAAACATACTAATGGCGCATCCGGGCAAAGTGCGCCATTAGTAGTTAGAACAACTAATGGCGCACCAACCGTTGAGTGCGCCACTACTGTATTCTTTTTTTTACTTTTTTGCAAAACTACTAATGGCGCACCATCGCATAGTGCGCCATTACTAGTTCAAACTAGTAATGGCGCACTGTGCCACGGTGCGCCATTAGTATAAAAATTATTTTTAATACTTTTTTTGCAAAACTACTAATGGCGCATGTATGTGTGGTGCACCCTCCCTCGCTCCACCGCCGCCGACGAGCACCCCCCGCACCCGCCCCCGCTCCACCGCCGTCGGCGAGCACCCCCCGCACCCGCCCCCGATCCACCGCCGCCGACGAGCACCCCCGCACCCTCCCCCGCTCCACCGCCGCCGACGAGCACCCCCCGCACCCTCCCCCGCTCCACCGCCGCTGACGAGCACCCCCCGCACCCGCCCCCGCTCCACCGCCGCCGACGAGCACCCCCCGCACCCTCCCCCGCTCCACCGCCACCGACGAGCACCCCCCACACCCACCCCCGCTCCATCGCCGCCGATGAGCACCCCCACACCCTCCCCCGCTCCACCGCCGCCGACGAGCCACTGCATATATGTTACTCCCAAAAGCATATAAAGTTTGTCAAATTTTGAGCTATGGATATTTAGTTATATAAACAAGTTTGAACATATTTAAACACAAATAAATATCAAACAGCATTTTAAATGTTGTTAACATGGCAACAAACTACATATTATATTTCTACATGAAATTCTGAGCATCTATCATATGTGACATGTTATATTTGGATGCATGCATAAAAAGATATGTGCAAAGAAAAAAAATGCATAAAAACAAAAATTGGGGAGCGTGGGAATCAAACCCAGGACCTCCCAGTGTGTGTGCTGCGTGCTGACCAATCGGGCTAGTGTGTGTGTTCTATTTCGGATACGGTTAGGTGGAATATAACCTGAGTGCTCGAACTGTAATAAAAAATTTGTACTAATGGCGCACCTGGGGGTGGTGCACCATTGCTGTCGTCGTACTTATGGCGCACCAGGGGGAGGTGCGCCATTGCTAACCCTCCCCGACTCCACCTGTTCCCCTCTGGCCTCTCTCCCTCCCCCACTCGACCTAACCTCGCCGCAGCCGCCCACGCGCCCCCGCCGCCTCCTCCCGAGCCCCGCCTCCCTCCCGAGCGCCGCCTCCCTTGCCTCGGAGCCGCCCCGCCCCGAGTTCCACCAGGAGAGGAGGCCCGCAACCTCCCTGCCGTCTATCCCCACCTCCCCCAAGCTCGCCGTCTTCACCCTCTGTCGTCTCCGCTTCGGCCACCACCTCATCGTGGTCAGGTAACCCTCCTCCCTCTGCCTCTCTTCTCCTCTCTTCCTCCTCTCCTCCCTCCCGACCATGCCCTCTTCTTCTCTCTTTTGCTAGGTTTAGGTCAAATCCCTCTCGAATTTAGGTCAAATTAGGTTCAAAAAATTGTGGGAGTAGTGCCTAGAAAACATGAATAATTAGTACTCCATGTGCATTGGAGTACTTGGTACCTGCAAGATTTGGACACACTGAAAAAATGCACTGGACACACTGAAGAAAATTTTTGTGTCCAGTAAGATTAGAGAAAATTTTGTGCTAATGGTGTGCTGGTAGAACGCGCAATTTTTGTTAGTTTGTTGCCATGTCATGATAGGACATTCATTTGTTTCTGTTGTTCACAATGCTCTGAATTTGTGTGCCAAAGAGAGTTTTCTCTGAATTTGTTGTTCACAATGCTCTAATGGTTTGTCAGTGAATGGTGGTGCAATGGTGGCCTTTGTTTCAAATATTTCAGCAATTACTTGACCATAAATAAAAAAGAAGATTTGGGGATGGTAACTCCTGTGTGGTTTCTATTAAATTTAAAATAGTGAGGGTGTCATTTTCATCAATTCATCTCTTTCTCTAGCTTGTCTAAAAGTTATGTTTACAATATTGCTGCATTTTCTAGAACAGCCACCACACTATAATATTTCATAAGATGATGATATAGTTAAGAATATTACTTAAGGTATGCTTCTGAATATTGTTGTCCACAATGTCTTCTTGCCAAACGCTTATCCATTTAGGAGCCATGGTCATAAGCAGTCTGCTTGAGGGTGGTCTTCCACAACATATGGAATTTATCCATCTAATGTAGTCAATAGATGTTGTCAAGTGATTGTGTCATGGTTTTGGTTCTGTTTTTAAAAAGGAAAGCCAGTTGTTCAGGCTTCAAGAAAATATTTTCTCAGAATATTACTGCTAAGCCCAAGCTTGTTAATCATGTAACTTGAGAAAATTATTGGAGTAGATCAAATTCAGCCATTATAATGTTTGATGCCTGCATCAACACTTCTCTGTACTGCATGCGGTTGTTATAGTTGAGGGTCAAAAGTAGAGGTTAGCTTTAACATGATTCGCTAGTGCTTTCATCACTTGTGTGGTGATTGTCTTGGTCCTTTTCATTTTTGTCATGGCATTCTTGAGGTGCTGATGTGTCTGAGGGCATGAACCATGATCAGGTTGAGTTCAGATTTCATTAGATTAGATGGATTATCAGAACTTGACGTGGTTTTCCACTTAGCTATCTGAATTGAGAAAAAACATAGCTTTTGCTGTCTCTGAGGCAAAACTTGCTACTCCATATACAACTAATACTACTACTAGACAAGATACTACTCCATATACTACTAATACTACTACTGTATTTCATTTCAAAGTTCAAAATGCTGGTACTGAGATTTTCATTTCCAATGAGTGATGTTTTTCCTAGCAGTAGAAAAAACATAGCAACTTCTCTGATGTTATAAAGTTGTTCTTATATGGGTGAAACTTCACTTGTTTTTAGGCTAGTGTAGGGTGTTGCTTCTTCTGTATGGGCCAACTATGTCACAAATAAATTGTTCCTTCTTCTGTATTTGACAAGTAATGACTTGCAAAGATGATGATCATCTTGCTAGTTTGCTGGGTTTTGTCCCCGAGAGGCCCTTGAGTTTGCCGGAATGTCGATTAACTTCCGTTCCGGCAAATTCGGGTACTCCATATGTCCTATTTTCAGCAAAGGTCATGCTGAAATTTTCCGTGAATTTTAGCATGACTTTGCTAAAAATAGGACATATGGGGTACTTGCGACTAATGTTGATTATCTTCTGCTCAAAATTTATGCTGCTATAATGTTGTAAGGGTACTAATTGGTCTCTTCTGCTGCTTATCAGAGATGGGGGGAAGCAGCCACCGCCGCTCTGCCTCACCGGAGTACGAGTTGGATGCTTTCGAGTTCTTCACTATCATACTTTCTTCTTCAGTATCAGCCACGAGGCAGGTATATAAAACGAGAGATCTCCCCTTCACCCATCTCATTATGATAACTCTGTTGTTTGCTACATCACTCCTTGTCCCAAATTGCAGAGGCTGCCTGATGCTTTTATGAAGATGCTGGGTGAAGATCCGCCAGATAATGTGAAGCTCCGACAGGCCGGCAGCGGGGTTCGCAGGCTGTGGGACGTGGAGTTGGTGATCGAGGAGGGCCACATGTACCTGTGCCATGGCTGGGAGAAGTTCTACAGTGCCTATGACCTGCGGACCGGGTACTTTCTTCTCTTGAGGTACGACGATGACGCCACAATGCTCATCGTGAAGGTTTTCAACAAGACTATGTGTCGCATGCGCTACGCTGAAGACGAAGATGCTAGTGCGTTCTGCCTCTTCTTATTCCTCCATATTTGGCTTTATCTCACATTGATTGTTAATGGTCATTGTTGCATTTGGACAGGCAATGGGAGCAGCAGCAGCGACACTGGCTACAGCCAAAGCAGCAGTGATTATGGCTATAGCAAAAGCAATAGCGATTCTGGCCTTAGCGAAAGCAGCAGCGATTCTGGCAGCAGCGAAGACAACAAGAAGGATGATCCGGACTGGAGTGGGGGAGAAGAGGAGCAGAGTGGGGATGAGGAGCTGTAGGATGATGATGGGCATCAGGCTGAGGATGACCTAGCGCTGGTGGTGGCTGACCAAGGGCAAGAGATGGTGGTGGCTGACTAGGTGCAAGAGATGGTGGTGGCTGACCATGGGCAAGAGATGGTGGTGGCTGACCATGGGCAAGAGATGGTGGTGGCTGAGGGTGGCCTCGTGATGGTAGTGGTGCCTGACAATTACCACGCACCGGTGGTGGCGCCGGCGATCCCACAGCTGGGCGACATGACCACGCCAATTGTGGTAGAAGACTACATCCCACAACTGCCTCCACTGCCTCCACCGCCTCGCCGCTCTTGGCGCATCAGGCTGAGGAAGGAGAAGGAGAAGAACAATGAGAACTGAACTATGTCAGGTATGTCAGATCTCCAAAATGATATATATATATATACTTAGTTACCTATTTATCTCTAATATGCTTAGTTTCCTATAGGTTAGCTCCAAAATTACTTATGTTAGCACAAAATGATCAAGTTTACATAATAAGCTTATAGTCTTCTTCTTATTCTTCTTCTTATCCAAAATGACATATGTTAGCTTCATTTTACCTAAGTTGGCTCTAATATGCTAACTTAGAGCTTATATGCTTAGTTTCCTATAGGTTAGCTCCAAAATTACTTATGTTAGCACAAAATGATCAAGTTTACATAATAAGCTTATAGTCTTCTTCTTATTCTTCTTCTTATCCAAAATGACATAGGTTAGCTTCATTTTACCTAAGTTGGCTCTAATATGCTAACTTAGAGCTTATATGCTTAGTTTCCTATAGGTTAGCTCCAAAATTACTTATGTTAGCACAAAATGATCAAGTTTACATAATAAGCTTATAGTCTTCTTCTTATTCTTCTTCTTATCCAAAATGACATAGGTTAGCTTCATTTTACTTAAGTTGGCTCTAATATGCTAACTTAGAGCTTATATGCTTAGTTTCCTATAGGTTAGCTCCAAAATTACTTATGTTAGCACAAAATGATCAAGTTTACATAATAAGCTTATAGTCTCCTTCTTATTCTTCTTCTTATTCTTCTTCTAGTCTTCTTCTTCTTCTTCTCTTCTTCTTCTTCTTCTTCTAACTTCTTGTTTATCATTTTGCAAATTTGATTTAATTCACGGAAGCTTGCATGGATGGAGTGCTTCTTTTCCATTTGTGTTTTTATTTTGTATCAATGTGAAACTTTTGTGAATTGATGGATAACGGTGTTGAATGAACATTGTGAAACTTTTGTAATATGTAACGATGGAACTATGTGTTGGCTATGTATGTATATATGATGAAACTTGTGTGTTGGATATGATCTGGTGGACGCAGGTAACATCGTTACATATGGCCCCCTGTATGTAAGCTAAGCAGATCTATGTTGTATGTTATCTCTAATATTTTTTAACCTGTGAAAATATCAGAAATGAAAAAAATCCCTAATATTCATACTAGTGGCGCACCACACAAGACACTAATGGCGCACTGTTATAATCACACTAATGGTGCATCACCCAACAGTGCGCCATTAGTATGGCAAAGCACATGGTTAAATATGGCCCCCTGGGAGGCATACTAATGGCGCATGGTGTTCTATACTAATGGCGCACTGCTCGGTGCGCCATTAGTAAGAAATACTAGTGGCGTGATACTAATGGCAGACTAATGGCGCACCAACAGTGCGCCATTAGTGGGCAAAATTGGTGCGCGATTACTAGCCCTTTTCCTAGTAGTGGCTAGTCGATGGTGGGATCAGATACCCCTAACCATTGGCAACCATGTTTTTCCGTCCGACCTAATTATCTTGGAGTCACAAGGATTGGATGTGATATTAGGAATGGACTGGATGTCAAAGTACGGAGGAAGCATTGACTGTGTTAGTGAGTCAATTTGTCTCACCACCCCAGAGGGAAAAAGGATCAAGTATATATCTAGGCATGCACCCAGAAGTAGCCAAGTAAATACCCTCACGGGAGTTGTTCAGGAGGAAGTGCCTGTAGTAAAGGATTACCCGGATGTTTTTCCAAGGAGTTACCAGGCATGCCACCAGATCGAGATATCGAGTTTTTGATAGAGATATTGCCAGGCACAAAGCCAATATCCAAGAGACCCTATCGGATGCCCGCGAATGATCTGGAGGAGATTAAGAAACAGATCAAGGAGTTATTGGAGAAAGGTTACATTCGACGGAGTTCATCACCATGGGGAGCCCCAATGCTTTTCGTTGAGAAGAAGGATAAGTCCCTAAGAATGGTTGTTGATTATCGGGCATTGAATGAAGTGACGATCAAGAACAAGTACCCGTTGCCGATGATCAATGATCTGTTTGATCAGCTGCAAGGAGCTAAGGTGTTTTCAAAGATCGATCTGCGATCAGGATACCATCAACTGAAGATTCGCGAGAAGGATATACCAAAGACAAACTTCACCACATGGTACGGGTTATACAAATATACGGTCATGTCGTTTGGACTGACTAACGCCCCTGCCTATTTCATGAGCATGATGAACAAGGTGTTCATGGAATATTTGGATAAGTTTGTTGTGGTGTTCATTGATGATATAATGGTATATTCGAAGAATGAAGAGGAACACAAGGAGCATTTGCGTTTAGTTCTCGAGAAACTCAGGGAACATCAGTTGTATGCCAAGTTCAGCAAATGCGAGTTTTGGTTGAAGGAAGTCGGATTCCTTGGACATGTTATATCAGGAGAAGGTATAGCAGTAGACCTCACCAAGGTTCAGTCAGTCACTGAATGGTTGGCACCCACTTCAGTTAGTGAGATCCGCAGTTTTCTTGGACTCGCATGATACTATTGGAGATTCATTGAGAATTTTTCCAAGATTGCGAAGCCAATGACAGAATTATTGAAGAAGGATACCAAGTATAAATGGACAGAAGACTGTGAGGCAAGTTTCTAGGAGTTGAAGAAATGTTTGACTACAGCCCCAGTGCTAACACTGCCAGATATACGCAAGGATTTTCAAGTGTATTACGACGCCTCTCGCCTAGGACTTGGAAGCGTGCTTATGCAGGATGGAAGAGTTGTTTTGTATGCCTCACGACAACTAAAACCGCACGAGTTGAATTATGCCACGCATGATTTGGAGTTAGCATCCATAGTGCATGCATTAAAGACCTGGAGGCATTACCTTATTGGAAACCATTGAGATGTGTACACGGAGCATAAGAGTTTGAAGTACATTTTCACCCAGAAGGAGCTGAACCTTAGGCAGAGAAGATGGTTGGAGCTTATAAAGGATTATGATATGAAGCTTCACTATCATCCAGGAAAGGCCAATGTAGTAGCAGACGCTTTGAGCCGGAAGAGTTATGCTAATACCCTAGAAAGCACGAGATTGCCGAAGGAGTTAGCAGAGGATCTCCGGGAACTTCGTTTGGAGATTGTTCCTAGAGGTTTTGTTGCAACAATGGAGGTTCAGTCTACACTGTTGGGAAAGATTCGAGAAGCTCAGAAGGATGACAAAGAGATTGCAGAGATAAAGGAGAAAATGAGCAAAGGAAAGGCCAAGGTTTTGGTGAGGATGAGCACGACACCTTATGGTTTGAGGACCGTGTTTATGTGCACAATAACACAACGATCAGGAAGTTAATACTTCAGGAGGGTCATGACTCACCATACTCGATACACCCCGGAAACACCAAGATGTATCGGGATTTGAAGGAACATTTCCGGTGGATAGGGATGAAGAAGGATATCGCCGAGTATGTAGCCGTATGTGATGTATGTCAGAGAGTGAAGGCAGAGCATCAAAAGCCAGCAGGATTGCTACAACCTATGCCGATACCCGAATGGAAGTGGGATAAACTTGGCATGGATTTTATCACTGGATTGCCCAGAACCAAATTAGGATATGATTCTATATGGGTAGTAGTTGATCGCTTGACCAAAGTAGCTCACTTTATCCCAGTGAAAACAACTTATACCAGTGCGAAGTTGGCCAAGATATATATGACCAGGATCGTATGTCTGCATGGAGTTCCGATGACCATCGTATCGGATAGAGGGACACAGTTTACCTCAAAGTTTTGGCATCAGTTGCACCGGACTTTGGGAATGAGATTGGAGTTCAGTACATCATTCCACCCGCAGACCGATGGACAGACCGAGAGCCAGTGCGCTAGATTATGGATCTAGTTGGGATTATAATTTGCCTTAAGTAGAGTTCTCATACAACAATAATTACCAAGCTAGTCTAAAGATGGTACCGTTCGAAGCCCTGTATGGACGAAGGTGCAGAACACCGTTGATGTGGGATGAAGTTGGAGACCGACAGTTGTTTGGACCAGACTTGATCAAAGAGTCTGAGGAGAAGGTTAAACTGATTCGAGATAGACTGAAGATAGCTCAGTCAAGACAGAAGAGTTATGCAGATTTGAAACGCAAGGAGGAAACCTATGAAATCAGAGACAGAGCATATCTGCAAGTATCACCTTTGCGAGGAGTGAAACGTTTTGGAGTTAAGGGAAAGTTAGCTCCGAGATTTGTAGGACCATATCGTGTTTTGGAACGGATGGGAGAAGTTGCCTACAAGTTGGAGTTACCTGAAGGACTGTCATGAGTTCATGATGTGTTTCACGTTTCCCAGTTGAAGAAGTGCCATGCTGAGATGGCCGATATACTGCTAAGAGATACCGTACCCTTGGAGGCGATTCAATTGGACAATGATTTGACTTATGAGGAAAAGCCAATCAAGATTTTGGAGTTTGCCACTCGAGTCACCCGCAGCAAGGTTATTAAGTTTTGCAAAGTTCAGTGGAGCCACCATACCGAGGACGAAGCCACCTGGGAACGAGAGGATGATCTTCGCAAAGACCACCCACACCTATTTTCTAGCCAACCCGAATCTCAAGGGCGAGATTCATCTTAAGGGGGGTAGGTTTGTAACATCCCAAATTTTCAATTTGGAATGTTATACATAGATCATTCTTGCATATCATACTCTATTGCATTTTGTCTCACGATCCTCGAAATCCTAAGCAACTCAAGGACCCTCAAAGAGAGTTGGGGATTTCCCCGGTTTTCAAATTTGATTTTATCAAATTTTGAAACGAGGATTTTTGGTTTTAATTATTTTTCTCTCCGAAAATATTTCATATTAAAATATATGAGAGGAGATAATATGACTTCTCCAAGATAATTGAAATATTGGAGGAAAAATATTAAAATCAAATATTTGCTTTATTTGGATTTTATTGCAATTCTGTTTGCATTAGAAAAATTGCACGTTTTCAAAATTGTATTTTAGGGCCAAGAAAATGTTCATCTTGTTCTAAATATTTTATTTAGACGGTGAAAATTTGTTTTGGAATTTTTAGAATTTTATTTTATTTTCTAGGATTTTTTAGTTTCGATGGAATTATTTTAAAAAAATGTGCAGTGGCTAACTGGGCCGAAGCCCAGCCGACGGCCCACCTCCCAGCGACGCCGTCTCCCCCAGGAGACCGACGCCGCCACGCCGCCCCGGACCGGAGTCCGGCTAGGACTCCACCCCGCTGCCCCTTTGCCCCCTCCCCAAGGCACCCCCTCTTTATATATGCCCCACCCGCCACCGCCACCACCATCCCACCCCGCCACCGCCGCCGCCCGCAGACGCTGCCCCAAGCCGCCGCGCCGCCGCCCGCTGCCGCGCCCTGCCACCGCTGCCGTGCCGTGTCGCACCCCGCCGCTGCTGCCGTGCCGCGCCACCGCCGCCTCGCCCCACCGTCGCCGCCGTGCCGACGAGGTAGCCGCCGTTTTTTTTAAAGAAAACCGATCCTTTTTTTAAGAAAACCCTAGTTCGGTTTTTTCGTTTCGCCGAGTTTCCCTGTTTTTCTTTTTAGCGGACGTTCGTCCGTACGTTCGTTTAATGAATGGTTTTCGCTCATTAGTTACAGACAACGAACGCTTGTTCGTTAGCCTATTCGTCAGTTTTCTTTAATTGGATTTTTCCGCGGTTATTTCTGATCGCGGTTATTTCTGATCCGATTTTCGTTCTAGTTTATCTTTTCGCTCGTTTGTCGGAATCAGGCGATTCAAGCGCCTAGATCTTCGTCTCGAGACCCTCTTTCCGCTTAACCAACTTGAACAAGCTTTTGCTACTGTAAAATTTGACCTAGTTCCAGATTAGTAAATGGATCTTGTTTTCTTCCCCGTTTGAGTTTTGTTGCTCTGTTTGATTTGATTCTTTTTGCAAAACGGAGTTCTTAAGTTGAACTTTCTGGTTAGATCTTCCTATTTGAGATTTACTCGTGCTTCTTTGCTTGATTGCTTATGTATGCTATTGCTTGTTTGTGATAGAACTCCCGGAGTGCGAAGCGTGTTATTTGGTGTCCCTAGGTTTCGCGGATCGTCAGCAAGGCAAGTAACACTTTGATCATACCCCTTTATCACCCAGTTTTTATGCATTAGTTCCAATCCACAAACATTGCATGGTTAGGATGTTATTAACATGTGGGTTGGGAAGTAGTTGATGGGGTAGAACCTATTGCCGTGTTACATTCAAACCCTTGGGAGTTACTTATACGCGTTGCTTATATTGCTATGCTATGCTCGTAGACGTGGTTTGGGTGAGTGAAATCCATGACAGATGTGAGATTGTTAATTAATGGTTCAACTTAAGGTGGCAACTTAAATACACATCTGGGTGGATTGAGGCACCTAGAGTACCCAGTGTTGCCTGTATTTTTGGAAATCTCGGAGTACCCGTGTGATTTTCCTATGGACCGCCACCCAGGCTCAAAGGGAACTGAGATGATTCATGCTAGAAACTTCGGTGTGCAGCCACAAGCTATTATGGGCTCTAGCGTAGTTGAGTAAGTTACGTGAAGCTCTTGAAGAGGTGGATTAGCAGGTAGTGGGTTGTAGGTTTGGTATGGTCTGCCCGGAGTAGAGAGTTAATGTTTCTGAAAGAATGTCTCTCGGTCATCCGTTTCTCAAACATCATGTAGTGCGAGAAATCCAACGGAGGAGATCGAGTCTTGTGGGGAAAAGTGCGCAAACCTCTGCAGACTGTACAAACTAATCATGGTTAGCCGTGTCCCCGGCTATGGACATCTTGGGTATCTAGTACTTGGAGTATCTTAAGTATCTCATCACTCTAAATTAATATTGTTGGGTTGATAATTACTTTTAATTGGGGTTGAGTTGGAGGAACCTTCTCAATGATGTTTCAACTACCATGATAGTTAAATAAAATCTATTCCTTTGTTGTAGGGAAAAATTGGCTTTTCGCAAAAACTATAACCATAGAGCTTTCCACCAGCCAAATATGCATGTAGTGATAGCATTATTCTGTTCTTGCTCTACTGTGTTACTTTTCCAGCATATTCCATGTGCTGACCGGTTTTCGGGCTGCCACTTATCATGTTGCAGACTTTTCAGACGAGGAGTAAGGTTCGTTAGGTCGTTGCCGTGCAGCTCAGCTATGCCGTTGGAGTTGATGGACTCGCTTATCTTCCAAGCCTTCCGCTATTATCGTATTAGATGGCCTTAAGCCATATTTATTGTAATAAGTTCTCTTTGGAGACATTCGATGTAATAAGTGTGTGATTGCTACTCTGTTATAAATCCTCGAGTACTGTGTGTGTCAGCATTACCGATCCAGGGATGACACCGAAGCACAGGGACTTGAGCATTTGAGGTCAGGTCACTACATAACCGGAGGCCTTGCCCAGAATTGCTATTTTTTTGCCTGTTTTAGGGTTTCAAAGAAAAGGAATATCAAACGGTGTCCAAACGGAATGAAACCTTCAGGAATATCAGACTTGGACCCTACGTCAAGACACAAAAGAGAAGGCCACGAGGTAGGGGGGCGCGCCTACCCCCCCAGGCACGCCCTCCACCCTCGTGGGCCCCCTGTTGCTCCACCGACGTACTCCTTCCTCCTATATATACCTAAGTACACCCAAACGATCAGATACGGAGCCAAAAACCTAATTCCACCGCCGCAACTTTCTTTATCCATGAGATCCCATCTTGGGGCATGTCCCAGAGCTCCGCCGGAGGGGGCATCGGTCACGAAGGGCTTCTACATCAACACCATAGCCTCTCCGATGAAGTGTGAGTAGTTTACCTCAGACCTATGGGTCCATAGTTATTAGCTAGATGGCTTCTTCTCTCTTTTTGGATCTCAATACAATGTTCTCCCCCTCTCTTGTGGAAAACTATTCGATGTAATCTTCTTTTTGCGGTGTGTTTGTTGAGACCGATGAATTGTGGGTTTATGATCAAGTCTATCTATGAATAATATTTGAATCTTCTCTGAATTCTTTTATGTATGATTGGTTATCTTTGCAAGTCTCTTCGAATTATCAATTTGGTTTGGCCTACTAGATTGATCTTTCTTGCAATGGGAGAAGTTCTTAGCTTTAGGTTCAATCTTGCGGTGTCCTTTCCCAGTGATAGTAGGGGCAGTAAGGCACGTATTGTATTGTTGCCATCGAGGATAACAAGATGGGGTTTTCATCATATTGCATGAGTCTATCCCTCTGCATCATGTCATCTTGCTTAAGGCGTTACTCTGTTTTTAACTTAATACTCTAGATGCATGCTGGATAGCGGTCGATGAGTGGAGTAATAGTAGTAGATGCAGCCAGGAGTCAGTCTACTTGTCTCGGACGTGATGCCTATATACATGATCATACCTAGATATTCTCATAACTATGCTCAATTCTGTCAATTGCTCAACAATAATTTGTTCTCCCACCGTAGAATACTTATGCTCTCGAGAGAAGCCACTAGTTAAATCTATGGCCCCCGGGTCTATCTTTATCATATTAATCTCCTACTACTTAGTTATTTCCTTTGCTTTTTTTACTTTACCTTTATTTTACTTTGCATCTTTATCACAAAATAACCAAAAATATTATCTTATCATATCTATCAGATCTCACTCTCGTAAGTGGCCGTGTAGGGATTGACAACCCCTATTCGCGTTGGTTGCGAGGATTTATTTGTTTTGTGCAGGTACGAGGGACTCGCGCGTAGCCTCCTACTGGATTGTTACCTTGGTTCTCAAAAACTGAGGGAAATACTTACGCTACTTTGCTGCATCATCCCTTCCTCTTCGGGGAAAACCAACGCAGTGCTCAAGAAGTAGCAAGAAGGATTTCTAGCGCCGTTGCCAGGGAGGTCTACACAAAAGTCAACATACCAAGTACCCATCACATACCCTTATCTCCCGCATTACATTATTTTCCATTTTCCTCTCGTTTTCCTCTCCCCCACTTCACCCTTGCCGTTTTATTCGTCCTCTCTCTCTCTATCCTCCCTCTCTTTCTCTATTTGCCTCTTTTTGCCTGCTTGCTTTTTGTTTGCTTGTGTGTTAGTTGCTTGCTTGTCATGATGGCTCAAGATAATACTAAATTATATGACTTCACCAATACCAACAACAATTATTTTATTAGCACTCCGATTGCTCCTCTTACCGATGCTGAATCTTGTGAAATTAATACTGCTTTGCTGAATCTTGTCATGAAAGATCCGTTTTCCGGCCTTCCTAGTGAAGATGCCGCTACCCATCTAAATAGCTTCATTGATTTGTGTGACATGCAAAAGAAGAAAGATGTGGATACTGATATTGTTAAATTGAAGCTATTTCCTTTTTCACTTAGAGATCATGCTAAAGCTTGGTTTTCGTCTTTGCCTAAAAATAGTATTGATTCATGGAATAAGTGCAAAGATGCTTTTATCTCTAAGTATTTTCCTCCCGCTAAGATCATCTCTCTTAGAAACGATATTATGAATTTTAAGCCACTTGATCATGAACATGTTGCACAAGCTTGGGAGAGAATGAAACTAATGATACGTAATTGCCCTACTCATGGTTTAAATTTGTGGATGATTATACAAAATTTTTATGCCGGATTGAATTTTGCTTCTAGAAATCTTTTAGATTTGGCCGCGGGAGGCACTTTTATGGAAATCACTTTATGAGAAGCTACTAAACTCCTAGATAATATTATGGTTAATTATTCTCAATGGCATACTGAAAGATCTACTAATAAAAAGGTGCATGCGATAGAAGAAATTAATGTTTGGAGTGGAAAGATGGATGAACTTATGAAATTATTTGCTAATAAGAGTGTTTCTTCTGATCCTAATGATATGCCCTTGTCTACTTTGATTGAGAATAATAATGAATCTATGGATGTGAATTTTGTTGGTAGGAACAATTTTGGTAACAACGCGTATAGAGGAAATTTCAACCCTAGGCCTTATCCTAGTAATCCCTCTAATAATTATGGTAATTCCTACAAAAATTCTTATGGAAATTATAATAAGATTCCCTCTGATTTTGAATCTAATATTAAAGAATTTATTACTTCGCAAAAGAATTTCAATGCTTTGATTGAAGAAAAATTGCTTAAGATTGATAATTTGGCTAGGAACATTGATAAAATTACTCTTGATGTTGATTCTTTGAAACTTAGATCTATTCCACCTAATCATGATGTAAATGAGTCTCTCAAAGCCATGAGAATTTCCATTGATGAGTGCAAAGAAAGAACTGCTAGGATGCATGCTAAGAAAGATGACTTTATAAGAGCGTGTTCTTCTAGTTCCTATGAAAATAAATATGAAGATGTAAAAGTTATTGATGTGTCCCCTGTTAAATCTTTGTTTTGCAATATGAATCTTGATAATTATGGGACTGAATTTGATCCACCTTTATCTAGAAGGCGTTCCAAGAATTCGGAATTTTTTGATCTTGATGCTAAAATTGATAAAAGTGGGATTGAAGAAATTAAAACCCTAGATGTTGATAAACCCACTATTATGGATTTCAAGGAATTTAACTATGAAAATTGCTCTTTGATTGATTGTATTTCCTTGTTGCAATCCGTGGTAAATTCTCCTCACGCTTATAGTCAAAATAAAGCGTTCACTAAACATATCGTTGATTCCTTGATGCAATCTTATGAAGAAAAACTTGAATTGGAAGTTTCTATCCCTAGAAAGCTATATGATGAGTGGGAGCCAACTATTAAAATTAAGATTAAAGATCATGAATGCTAAGCTTTATGTGATTTGGGTGCCAGTGTTTTCCAAAGACTTTGTGTGATTTGTTAGGTTTCCATGATTTTGATGATTGCTCTTTAAACTTGCAGCTTGCGGATTCCACTATTAAGAAACCTATGGGAAGAATTAATGATGTTATTATTGTTGCAAATAGGAATTATGTACCCGTAGATTTTATTGTTCTTGAATAGATTGCAATCCTTCATGTCCTATTATTCTTGGTAGACCTTTCCTTAGAACGATTGGTGCAATTACTGATATGAAAGAAGGAAATATTAGATTCCAAATTCCATTAAGGAAAGGCATGTAACACTTTCCTAGAAAGAAAATTAAATTACCTTATGAATCTATTATGAGAGCCACTTATGGATTGCCTACCAAAGATGGCAATACCTAGATCTATCCTTGCTTGTTATGCCTAGCTAGGGGCGTTAAATGATAGCGCTTGTTGGGAGGCAACCTAATTTTATTTTTATTCCTTGATTTTTGATCCTGTTTAGTAATAAATAATTTATCTAGCCTCTGTTTTGGTTGTGTTTTTTGTGTTTAATTAGTGTTTGTGCCAAGTAGAACCGTTGGGAAGACTTGGGGAAAATCTTGTTACACTTGCTGTAAAAAAACATAAACTTTAGTGCTCATGAGAACTGCTGCCACTTTTATTTGGAAAGTGATATTTAGTTAATTATTTTTTAAGATGATTAATAGATAAATACCTCATGTCCAGAAATTTATTTTAGAATTTTTGGGGTTCCAGATCTTAAGCTAGCTACAGATTACTAGAGACTGTTCTGTTTTTGACAAATTCTGTTTTTCGTGTGATGTTTGCTTATTTTGATGAATCTATGGCTAGTAAAATAGTTTATAAACCATAGAGAATTTGTAATACATTAGGTATAACACCAATATAAATAAATAATGAGTTCATTACAGCACCTTGAAGTGGTCTTTTATTTTCTTTCGTTAACAGAGCTCACGAAATTTTCTACTTTAAGTTTTGTGTTGTGAAGTTTTCAAGTTTTGGGTAAAGATGTGATGGATTTTGGAACAAGGAGTGGCAAGAGCCTAAGCTTGGGGATGCCCATGGCACCCCCAAGATAATCTAAGGACACCTAAATGCCAAAGCTTGGGGATGCCCCGGAAGGCATCCCCTCTTTCGTCTACTTCTATCGGTAGCTTTACTTGGAGCTATATTTTTATTCGCCACATGATATGTGTTTTGCTTGGAGCGTCTTGTATGATTTAATTATTTATTTGTTAGTTTACCACAATAATCCTTGCTGTACACACCTTTTGAGAGAGCCATACATGATTTGAAATTTGTTAGAATACTCTATGTGCTTCGCTTATATCTTTTGAGTTATATAGTTTTGCTCTAGTACTTCACTTATATCTTTTAGAGCACGGTGGTGGATTTGTTTTATAGAAACTATTGATCTCTCATGCTTCACTTAGATGATTTTGAGAGTCTTAAATAGCATGGTAATTTGCTTAAAATCCTAATATGCTTGTTATACAAGATTAATAATAAAACTTTCTTATGAGTGTGTTGAATACTATGAGAAGTTCGATGCTTGATAATTGTTTTGAGATATGAAGATGGTGATATTAAAGTTGTGCTAGTTGAGTAGTTGTGAATTTGAAGAATACTTGTGTTAAAGTTTGTGATTCCCGTAGCATGCGCGTATGGTGAACCGTTATGTGATGAAGTCGGAGCATGATTTATTTATTGATTGTCTTCCTTATGAGTGGCGATCGGGGACGAGCGATGGTCTTTTCCTACCAATCTATACCCCTAGGAGCAAGCGCGTAATACTTTGCTTTGATAACTTGTAGATTTTTGCAATAAGTATATGAGTTCTTTATGACTAATGTTGAGTCCATGGATTATACACACTCTCACCCTTCCACCTTTGCTAGCCTCTCTAATACCGCGCACCTTTTGCCAGTATCATACACCCACCATATACCTTCCTCAAAACAGCCACCATACCTACCTATTATGGCATTTGCATAGCCATTCCGAGATATATTGCCATGCAACTTTCCACCGTTCCGTTTATTATGACACACTCCATCATTGTCATATTGCTTAGCATGATCATGTAGTTGACATCGTATTCATGGCAAAGCCACCATTCATAATTCTCTCATACATGTCACTCTTGATTCATTGCATATCCCGGTACACCACCGGAGGCATTCATATAGAGTCATATTTTGTTCTAAGAATTGAGTTGTAATTCTTGAGTTGTAAGAAAAATAAAAGTGTGATGATCATCATTATTAGAGAATTGTCCCAGTGAGGAAAGGATGATGGAGACTATGATTCCCCCACAAGTCGGGATGAGACTCCAGACGAAAAAAGTAGAAAGAAAAGAGGCCATAAAAAAAGAGAAAAGGCCCAAATAAAAAAAATGAGAGAAAAAGAGAGAAGGGACAATGTTACTATCCTTTGACCACACTTGTGCTTCAAAGTACCACCATGATATTCATAGTGGAGAGTCTCTCATGTTATCACTTTCATATACTAGTGGGAATTTTTCATTACAGAACTTGGCTTGTATATTCCAATGATGGGCTTCCTCAAATCGCCCTAGGTCTTCATGAGCAAGCAAGGTGGACGCACACCCACTTAGTTTCTTTTTGAGCTTTCATATACTTATATTTATAGTGCATCCGTTGCATGGCAATCCCTACCAACTCACATTGATATCTATTGATGGGCATCTCCATAGCCCGTTGATACGCCTAGTTGATGTGAGACTATCTTCCCCTTTTTGTCTTCTCCACAACCACCGTTCTATTCCACCTATAGTGCTATGTCCATGGCTCACGGTCATGTATTGCGTGAAAATTGAAAAAGTTTTGAGAATGTCAAAAGTATGAAACAATTGCTTGGCTTGTCATCGGGGTTGTGCATGATTTAAATATTTTGTGTGGTGAAGATGGAGCATAGCCAGACTATATGATTTTGTAGGGATATTTTTCTTTGGCCATGTTATTTTGAGAAGACATAATTGCTTTGATAGTATGCTTGAAGTATTATTATTTTTATGTCAATATTAAACTTTTGTCTTGAACCTTTCGGATCTGAATATTCATACCACAATTAACAAGAATTACATTAAAAATTATGCCAAGTAGCACTCCGCATCAAAAATTCTGTTTTTATCATTTACCTACTCGAGGATGAGCAGGAATTAAGCTTGGGGATGCTTGATACGTCTCCAACGTATCTACAATTTTTGATTGCTCCATGCTATATTATCTACTGTTTTGGACATTATTGGGCTTTATTATCCACTTTTATATTATTTTTGGGACTAACCTATTAAATGGAGGCCCAGCCCAGAATTGCTGTTTTTTGCCCGTTTTAGGGTTTCAGAGAAAAGGAATATCAAATGGAGTCCAAACGGAATGAAACCTTCGGGAATGTGATTTTCTCAACAAACAAGACCCGGGAGACTTGGACCCTACTTCAAGACACAAAAGAGGAGGCCACGAGGTAGGGGGCGCGCCCTCCACCCTCGTGGGCCCCCTGTTGCTCCATCGACGTACTCCTTCCTCCTATATATACCTACGTACCCCAAACGATCAGATACGGAGCCAAAAACCTAATTCCACCACCGCAACTTTCTGTATCCATGATATCCCATCTTGGGGCCTGTTCCGGAGCTCCGCCGGAGGGGGCATCGATCACGGAGGGCTTCTACATCAACACCATAGCCTCTCCGATGAAGTGTGAGTAGTTTACCTCAGACCTACGGGTCCATAGTTATTAGCTAGATGGCTTCTTCTCTCCTTTTGGATCTCAATACAATGTTCTCCCCCTCTCTTGTGGAGAACTATTCGATGTAATCTTCTTTTTGCGGTGTGTTTGTTGAGACTGATGAATTGTGGGTTTATGATCAAGTCTATATATGAATAATATTTGAATCTTCTCTAAATTCTTTTATGTATGATTGGTTATCTTTGCAAGTCTCTTCAAATTATCAGTTTGGTGTGGCCTACTAGATTGATCTTTCTTGCAATGGGAGAAGTTCTTAGCTTTGGGTTCAATCTTGCGGTGTCCTTTCCCAGTGACAGTAGGGGAAGCAAGGCACGTATTGTATTGTTGCCATCGAGGATAACAAGATGGGGTTTTCATTATATTGCATGAGTCTATCCCTCTACATCATGTCATCTTGCTTAAGGCGTTACTCTATTTTTAACTTAATACTCTAGATGCATGCTGGATAGCGGTCGATGAGTGGAGTAATAGTAGTAGATGCAGGCAGGAGTCGGTCTACTTGTCTCGGACGTGATGCCTATATACACGATCTTACCTAGATATTCTCATAACTATGCTCAATTCTGTCAATTGCTCAACAATAATTTGTTCACCCATCGTAGAATACTTATGCTCTCGAGAGAAGCCACTAGTGAAACCTATGGCCCCCGGGTCTATCTTTATCATATTAATCTCCTACTACTTAGTTATTTCCTTTGCTTTTTTACTTTGCCTTTTGTTGAGGAAACTGATCCACCAACACCTATGGGGACCGGGCCCCTTTCGGTTCGGAGGGGGGCGGAAGCCGCGCAAAGAGCGGATCGAGGCAGTACACGCGAGCAGTTTTACCCAGCTTCGGGCCGCACGGATGCGTAAAACCCTACTGCTGCTTGTTTGTGTGTATTGAATTCTTGCTCAGGAGCGATGGACGCTGCCAGACCGAGCGTGAGAGTGTTCCTGATGTTTCGAATGAGCCGAACCCCTTCTACGTTGCGCTTGGGCCTCCTTTTATACTTTCAAGGGGTCACCGATAGGTGGCAATGTAGACTAGAAGGATAAAAATGGAAAAGGATGTGGTAGGCGCAGCTACCGCTACTGTGGACACATTGCACCCTACCTAACTCTGACGACAGGGGACAAGGTCATTGAATGCCCGTCTGAGTTGCCTAAACAGTGCAAAAAGTGACCGTTAGGAGCGCCACCGTTTGCCACGATGGCCTTCTCTTCATCTCCGCTTGCCACCGCGTACCCCTGGCTGCACAGGCTCCCGCCACGCGCCCCTGAGGAAGCCTCATGGCGACACGCGGGTGGGTGCGCTGGAGCGTGGGTACAGAGTGGCAGCGGGCCCCCGGCGAGTACCTTGTCGGGGTCGTCATCTTGTCGAGTCCAGAAGCTTGTCGCTCACCGGACCTTGCCGGGACGTGCGGTGCATCGCGGCAAGTTTCTTGAAGTGTTGTGGTTGGCCTTCCCGGCAAGCTCCTCTTGCCAGGGCCTTGTCTCTTCCCGGCAAGATCCTCTTGCCAGGGCCTTGTCTCTTCATCTTGAATGCTTTGTTCTTGAATGGCTCCAAAGGAACCCACGGAGGACTCTGGCGATCGTCCGGCAAGCCTCACCGCGCGGCGCTGCAACTGCCCGTGCACAAGTTCGGGATACTAGGGTACCCCTACTCTAGTACACCGACAGGAGCCCCCGGGCCTGGGCCACACACGGTGCTGAGCGCTGTTGGGCCAGGCCCAAAACAGGGCACGGGCACGCGCGGAGCCTGGGTTATGCCGAATCAAACTACATATCCACCGCGCCCCCCATAACGGCATGCATCAATCGCGGAGTCGTGGGAGAGATCGTGGATGGTTGTTTATTTGGAAGGCCGAAATGTCCGCCCCGTCCCTCTTTATAAGCAGGGGAAACAGGGGCATTTCCCCCACCTTCGCCCTTCGCTGCTGCAATCTTAGAAATCTCCGCCGCCCTCCTCCGCTTGCAGAGTTGAAAGAGGGCAGCGCTCCGCCCCCGTCGCTGCCGCCACCACCAGCGCCGTCGATCTCCCCCACCGCCTCCACCATGCCTCTGAAGCCCGGGAAGGGGAAGGCCACGAAGGCCGCGGCCGCGAAAGCTGTGAAGTCGACCGAAGCACAGCGGCTTGAGGCGCTGCGGAAGGAGCGGGCCACTTTCCCCCCGAGCTCTCCGCGAAGGAGCTGAGGGAGTGGTACTATCTCTTCTGGTCGACGGAGACGCGGGCGCATCCGCGCACGAAGGTACTCTCCGCCGTCGCCTCGCAAGCAGCTCCTGTTGGCGGATATCCTTTCTTCACCGTGTTCTTCTACTGCGGGCTCTGCCCGCCATTCTCTGATTTCTTTTGCGACGTCATGAACACCTATGGACTCCACCTCCTTGACTTCACCCCCAACGCCGTTCTGACCATGGTAGTTTTCGCCCATCTATGCGAAAACTTTGTCGGAGTCCACCCCAACGTAGCTCTCTTCCGCCATTTCTTTATGCCTCGTGTCGAGAGAGGGGAACCTCTTGCCGGCGGGATCGCCTGGATCTCGCGGGCCGGCAAGAAGGAGACCTATCTGGAGGGGGAGCTCCACAGCAAGTGGGACGAGTGGAGAGCAGATTGGTGCTGGGTTGTAGAAGAGAGCCCACAGCCGTTCACCGCCCTGCGCCAAGCCCCAGCAGTGCGTGGCAATGACTGGAGTGCTCCGTCCGTGGATGACGACAAGCTGAGGATCGCCACCACTCGGATCTTGCATCTCAGGCTTGCCGGGCTGACTGTAGGAGCTGTCGGCGCAGATTTCCTTTGCCGGCGCATCGCCCCTCTGCAGGCGAGGGGGAGACCCGCCTGGGAATTTGGAGGCCCGGCAGATATCATGAGGTTGCGCCCTGGCCTCAACTTCAATTTCACCGTCATAGAGTTGGACGGGATACTCAAGGAGATATTCAAGCACGACCCACAGCATCCCGAGTGGTTCAGGTTGCCGGCAGGCGTCGTTCCTCTGTGCAACAACTCCTCGCGCGACCGCATCTGCGCCATGATGCTGTTGTGTGATTCGCACGGGATCGCTCCAACTTGGCAAGAGCCTGCCAGAGACATTGTGCAGCAGTTCTTCGACAGCCTAGTGGAAGTAGCGGTCAATGCTGACAACAAGAAGCTCCTCACCCGCGACACCACCGATCAAGAGATGGAACGCATCGCCACCAGGGCGGAAGAGGCGGCGGCAGCCGCAGCCGCGGGTGAATTTGGGTTCACGTGGAGGAAGCGGACGCGGCATCGGTGATGAGTCTTGCTGAGCGGGAGTGGCCCGAAGACGAAGAAGAGCTTGCCGCGCCCGACGCCGAGTTGAGTGAGCCCGCCGAGGGTGCGAGCGGCCCGCCATCTCCGGGGAGCTTGCCGGGAACAAGGCCCGGAACGCAGCCCCCAGTGCAGCCAAGAAGGCGCCTCCGCAGGATCGGGGACGCAGCAGGGCGGCAGGCTAGTCAACAGCCGCAGCGCCGCGCGACGCGCTCCGCCGCGGCAAGTACGGTTGCCGCGGGTGGACCTCCCGCCGCAGTGGCAACTGGGGCGGGGTCATCTCGGGCTGGCGCCGCAGTCCCTGCCAAGCGGTCAAGGGATCCCACCCCTCCACCTCGTCGCGCCGGAGGTGGGCCGAACTTCGACCTCTCCGCGCTCAGCTCCGACGAGGAAGAGGAAGAAGAGTAAGATTCCCTTGTTGTTCTTGTAGTTCTTCAACTTGCCATTCCTGTCTTGCATCTGATCTGACCCACCCTGGACTCTCCCTTTTCAGGACTCTGGCCCAGAGGGCGGCGAAGAGGGCCAAGGCTCAGGTGGTGGTCATCGAGGACGAGCCCACTGCGACGACAGGAGGCGCGCCCGAGACCACCTTGCCGGATCCGGCCATCACTTCGCAGAGCAGGCCCCAACGCAGCCCCCAGCGTAAGCATATGGTTTACTTTCTGCTTCTGGGTGCGCGTGGTTGCTCTTTTCCTTTGCTGACATCTGATCATTGGTTTGTTTGTGCAGGAGCAGAACAGCTTCATCAGGAGGGCGTGGTGATCTCCTCCGACTCGTCGTCTGCTTCGACTACGCCGCCAAGGGCGGACTCCCCGGCAAGGGAGCGTTCTCCGGTAAGGGAGGAGCCTCCGGCAAGGGAGGAGTCTCCGGCAAGGGACAGCGCTAACGATCCGCCGGCAGTGGAGCTTATGACAGCGGATCCCAGCACAGGTAATCCTTCCTGCCCGAAACTTTCTTTGTATTCTTCTGCTGATTTTTCTTCTTGAGTGCTTGTTTGACTCCTCATTCTTCTCCGGTCGTCAGCTCCACCCTCCGCGGATCCGATGGAGACCGAGGCGGGCGGCGGAGAGGACGCGCGCGGCAACACTAATGATGCCGCGACTGCCGAAGACGGAGCTGGTGCCGATGTGCCTGCCGGTGAAGAGGCCGCCAAGGCTGCCGCCGAGGAAGCTGGCAGGGGATCTGGCGATCGCACTGACGGCCTTGAGGCCGCAGGAGCGTCAGGCGCTGCACCGACCGCCGATCCCTCCGCCGCTGCCGCAGCGTCAGGCTCCGAGGAGCCCCAGCCCGGCGCCTATCTGAAGGCTGGCGAGGGCATCTTCATCAAGCTCCCTTGGGCGTCAAGCTCCAAGGCGCCGGTGGAAGGAGAAGTTTTGGATGGGGAGGTGCTCGCCTCCGTCGGGTTGTCGATCGTTGACGCGCCGGGAAGCAGCAGTGACGAGCCCGAGGAGGAGTGGCTGCTGCGGAGGCTGCTGGGCGTCAATCTCTTTCGAAGTATCAGGGTTTCAGACGAAAACTCAGCTGTTACAACGGGATTTCATTTTTTTGAAATTATTTGAACTCTGGACTTTTTGTGTGTTCAAAATGCACCATGCAAAGCCACATCATCAATTTTCAACCCTTTCTGACTTCATTTGTTATTTTTCATGCATTTACTGATTTTTTTGAGCTACATGACCCTGAAATTGAAAAGCACTACAAATGAACTATGAAAAGGTTGGAAGTTGGCATGGTATCATCATTTCACCCACATAGCATGTGCTAAAAGTTTGATAGGGTTACAGCAAAAATTGGATGCACTTCGTGTACAAAACGGGCAATCTCTTTCAAAGTATCTAGGTTTCGGATGAAAACTCATCTGTTACAAAGGGATTTCATTTTTTTGAACTTATTTGAACTCCAGACTTTTTGTGTGTTCAAAATGCACCATTCAAAGCCACATCGTCAATTTTCAACCATTTCTGACTTCATTTGTTATTTTTCATGCATTTACTGATTTTTTGAGCTATATGACCCTGAAATTGAAAAGCACTACAAATGAACTCTGAAGAGGTTGAAAATTGGCAGGGTATCATCGTTTCACCCACATAGCATGTGCTAAAAAGTTGAGAGGGTTACGGAAAAAACTGGATGCACAACGTGTACAAAACGGACAATCTCTTTTGAAGTATCATGGTTTCATACGGAAACTCGTCTATTACAAAAGGCATTTCATTTTTTCACATGTAACTGCAGTGATATTCTAGATCAAAGGCATCATCATAATAGTTGTGGAGATAAAGTATTCACTTTTTCTTCGCTTTTGTCCTTTGCTTATTGCGCCGTAACCATGGATAATCTTCATCGCTTAACTGGGTGCTTGGGTCAGCCTTGACTTTGAAGGGAGGAATTTCATGAAACTTTTCATAATCTTCAGACATGTCTGTCTGGCCCTCCAATCCCATGATGTCTCTTTTTCTTGAAAGAACTATGTGGCACTTTGGCTCATCGTATGATGTATTTGCTTCCTTATCTTTTCTTTTTCTCGGTTTGGTAGACATGTTCTTCACATAGAAAACCTGCACCACATCATTAGCTAGGATGAATGGTTCTTATGTGTACCCAAGATGGTTCAGATCCATTGTTGTCATTCTGTACTGTGGGTCTACCTGTACCCGCCTCCTGACAGAGTCACCCATTTGCACTGAAACAAAGGGACCTTAAAATCACGTCCATAGTCAAGTTCCCATATGTCCACTTTGTAACCATAATATGTGTCCTTTCCCCTCTTTGTTGCTGCATCAAAGCGGACACCGCTGTTTTGGTTGGTGCTCTTTTGATCTTGGGCGATCATGTAAAATGTATTCCCGTTTATCTCGTATCCTTTGTAAGTCAATACAGTCGAAGATGGTCCCCTGGACAATGAGTACAGCTCATCAGAAACAGTGTTGTCACCTCTGAGACGTGTTTCCAACCAACTGCCGAAAGTCCTGATGTGTTCACATGTAATCCAGTCATCACACTACTCCGGGTGTTCAGAACGCAGAATGTTCTTGTGTTCATCGACATACGGGGTCACCAAGGTAGAGTTCTATAGAACTGTGTAGTGTGCTTGAGACCAAGAATGCCCGTCCCTACATATTATTGAGTCCCCTCCTAGCGTGCCTTTTCCAATCAGTCTCCCCTCATACCATGATTGAGGGAGACCAATCTTCTTAAGGCCAGGAATGAAGTCAACACAAAACCCAATGACATCCTCTGTTTGATGGCCCATGGAGATGCTTCCTTCTGGCCTAGCGCGGTTATGAACATATTTCTTTAGGACTCCCATGAACTCTCAAAGGGGAACATATTGTGTATAAATATAGGGCCTAGAATGACAATCTTGTCGACTAGATGAACTAGGACGTGCACCATAATATTGAAGAAGGATGGTGGGAACACCAGAGATGGCCCAATACTTTTTGTAGCAAAGGACAAGCCTGGACAAACTCTTATATAAAGGAAAGCGCTCCCAAGGACACATGGGAATTATCGTCAAGCTAGTTTTCATCACGTTCATATGATTCATGTTCGGTACTTTGATAATTTGATATGTGCGTGGACCAGTGCTTGGGTACTGCCCTTACATGGAAAAGCATCCCACTTATGATTAACCCCTATTGCAAGCATCCGAAACTACAACAGAAGTATTAAGGTAAAGCTAACCATAGCATGAAACATATGGATCCAAATCAGCCCCTTACGAAGCAACGCATAAACTAGGGTTTAAGATTCTGTCACTCTAGAAACCCATCATGTACTTATTACTTCCCAATGCCTCCCTCTAGGCTCAATAATGGTGAAGTGTCATGTAGTCAACGTTCACATGACACAACTAGAGGGATGACAACACAGATCTCATCAAAATATCGAACGAATACCAAATTCACATGACTACTTATAGCAAGACTTCTCCCATGTCCTCAGGAACAAACGTAACTACTCACAAATCATATTCATGATCATAATCAGAGGGGTATTAATATGCATAATGGATTTGAACATATGATCTTCCACCAAGTAAACCAACTAGCATCAACTACAAGGAGTAATCAACACTACTAGCAACCCACAGGTACCAATCTGAGGTTTGGATACAAAGATTGGATACAAGAGATGAACTAGGGTTTGAGATGAGATGGTGCTGGCGAAGATGTTGATGGAGATTGACCCCTTCCTGATGAGAGGATCGTTGGTGATTATTTCCCCCTCCCGGAGGGAAGTTTCCCCGGCAGAACAGCTTCGCCAGAGCCCTAGATTGGTTCCGCCAAGGTTCCGCCTCGTGGCGGTGGAGTTTCATCCCGTGAGCTTGCTTATGATATTTTCCTCGACAAAAGACTCCATATAGCCAAAGATGGGCATCGGAGGGCCACCAGGGGGCCCACGAGGCAGGGGGCGCGCCCCCCACCCTCGTGGATGGTGGGTGGCCCCCCTCTGGTAGTTCTTTCGGCCAATATTTTTATATATTCTAAAAATAATTCCCGTGGAGTTTTAGGACTTTTAGAGATGTGCATAATAGGTCTCTAATATTTGCTCCTTTTCCAGCCCAAAATGCCAGTTGTCGGTCCCTCTTCATGTAAACCTTGCAAAATAAGAGAGAATATGCATAAGTATTGTGACATGTGTGTAATAACAAAAGCATGATGCAAAGTGGATGTATCAACCAGCTCGAAACTGACAATACATTGCGCCACATTACTCCTTAACCTTGGTAGGATTTCTAGATCGATCACCTTATGAGAGATTGCATTTAGGAATGCACATAGCTTAACAATGGCTAATCGAACGTTTTCCGGTAGAAGCTCCCTCAATGCAACCGGAAGCAGTTGCATCATAATCACGTGGCAGTCATGAGATTTTAGGTTTTGGAACTTTTTCTCTGGCATATTTATTATTCCCTTTATATTCGATGAGAAGCCAGACGGGACCTTCATACTGAGCATGCATTCAAATAAGATTTCCTTCTCTTCTTTGGTAAGAGCGTAGCTGGCAGGACCTTCATACTGCTTTGGAGGCATGCCATATTTTTCGTGCAAACATTGCAGGTCCTCCCGTGCCTCCGGTGTATCTTTGTCTTCCCATACACGCCCAAAAAGCCTAGTAGGTTCACACAAAGGTTCTTCATCACGTGCATCACGTCCATTGAAGAGCGGACCTCTAGGTCTTTCCACTAGGGTAGGTCCCAAAATATAGATTTCTTCTTTGTAACATCCCAAATTTTCACTTTGGAATGTTATACATAGATCATTCATGCATATCATATTTTAATTGCATTTTCGTTCCGCAATCCTCAAAATCCTAAGCAACTCAAGGACCCTCGGAGAGAGTTGAGCATTTCCCTGTTTTCATATAATATGACTTCTCCAAAATAATTGAAATATTGGAGGAAAAATATTAAAATCAAATATTGGATTTTATTTGCATTAGAAAAATTGCACGTTTTCAAAATTATATTTTAGGGCCAAGAAAATGTTCATCTCGTTCTAAATATTTTATTTAGACCGTGAAAATTTGTTTTGGCATTTTTAGATTTTTATTTTATTCTCTAGGATTTATTTTCTGTTCGGTAGAATTTTATCTGAAAAAAAACCGCGCCTAGGCCGACTGGGCCGAAGCCCAGTCGCCAGCCAAACTCCCGCCGCCGCCGTCTTCCGCGTGGAGCCGCGCGCGCCGCCGCCGCCGACTCGGACCGGAGTTCGAGCCGGACTCCTCCTCCCCGCCGCCTTGCCCCCTCCTCCAAGCCACAATGCCCCGCCCCTTTATAAGCCGCCCCGACCCCCGCCACCACCACCCCAAGCCACCGCCGTCGCCCCGCTGCCCCACAAGCCCGCCGCCCCGCCGCCGAGCCCCGCCTCGCTGGAGAGGTAACGCACCGTTCGCCGCCGCATATTTTTTTAAGAAAACCATAGTTCGTTTTTTAGATCGGTTCGCCATTTTTTTCTGGTTCCTCTATTTAGCGGACTTTCGTCCATACATTCATTTCAACGAACGGTTTTCGCTCGTTAGTTACAGATAACGAACGCTCGTTCGTTAGCCTGTTCGTCAGTTTTCTTTTATCAGATTTTTCCGTGGTTATTCTCGATCGTGATTTCTGATCCGATTTTTGTTTCTGTTTATCTTTTCGCTCGTTAGTCGGAATCAGGCGATTCAAGCGCCTAGATCTTCATATCGAGACCCTCTGTCCGCTTAACCAACTTGAACAAGATTTTGGTACTGTAAAATTTGACCCTAGTTCAGATTAGTAAACAGATCTTGTTTCCTTTGCCGTTTGACTTTCGTTGCTCCATTTGGTTTGATTCTTCTTGCAAACCGGAGTTCTTAAGTTGAAATTTCCGGTTAGATCTTCTTATTTGAGTTTTACCCGTGCTTCTTTGATTGTTGCTTATGTATGCTATTGTTTGCTTGCGATAGAATTCCCGGAGTGCGAAGCATGTTATTTGGAGTCTCTAGGTTTCGCGGATCGTCAGGAAGGCAAGTAACACTTTGATCATATCCCTTTACCACCCAGTTTTTATGTATTAGTTCCAATCCTCAAACATTGCATGGTTAGGATGTCATTAACATGTGGGTTGGGAAGTAGTTGATGAGGTAGAACCTATTACCCTGTTGCATTTAAACCCTTGGGAGTTACTTCTACACGTTGCTTATATTCCTATGCTATGCTCGTAGACGTGGTTTGGGTGAGTGAAATCCATGACAGATGTGAGATTGTTAATCAATGGTTCAACTTAAGGTGGCAACTTAAATATACATCTAGGTGGATTGAGGCACCTAGAGTACCCAGTGTTGCTTGTATTTTTGGAAATCCTAGAGTACCCGTGTGATCTTCCTATGGACCGCCACCCAGGCTCAAAGGGAACTGAGATTATTCATGCTAGAAACTTCCGTGTGCAGCCACAAGCTATTATGGGCTCTAGCATAGTTGAGTAAGTCACGTGAAGCTCTTGAAGAGTTAGATCAGCAGGTAGTGGGTTTGTAGGTTTGGTATGGTCTACCCGGAGTAGAGAGTTAATGTTTCTGAAAGACTGTGTCTCGGTCATCCGTTTCTCAAACATCATGCAGTGCGAGAAATCTAACAGAGGCGATCGAGTCTTGTGGGGAAAAGTGCGCAAACCTCCGCAGAGTGTATAAACTAATCATGGTTAGCCATGTCCCCGGTTATGGACAATCTTGAGTATCTAGTACTTGGAGTATCTTAAGTATCTCATCACTCTTAATTAATATTGTTGGGTTGTTAATCACTTTAATTGGGATTGAGTTGGAGGAACCTTCTCAATGATGTTTCAACTACCATGATAGTAAATTTAAAATCTATTCCTTTGTTGTAGGGAAAAATTGGCTTTTCGCAAAACTGTTACCGTAGAGCTTTCCACCAGCCAAATATGCATGTAGTGATAGCATTATTTTGTTCTTGCTCTACTATGTTACTTTGCCAGCATATTCCATGTGCTGACCCATTTTCGGGCTGCAACGTATTATGTTGAAGACTTTTCCGATGAGGAGTAAGGTTCGTTAGGTCGTTGCCGTGCAGCTCAGCCATGTCGTTGGAGTTGATGGACTCACTTTATCTTCCAAGCCTTCCGTTGTTATCGTGTTAGATGGCCTTAAGCCATATTATTGTAATAAGTTCTCTTTTGAGACTTTTGATGTAATAAGTGTGTGATTGCTACTCTGTTATAAATCCTTCGAGTACCGTGTGTGTCAGCATTACCGATCCAGGGATGACACTGAAGCATAGAGACTTGAACGTTTGAGGTCGGGTCGCTACAAAGATGGTATCAGAGCACAAGCTGAGTGTAGGACACGACCACTAAGATAAAAACCCTAGGTCACTCTTGTCTACTCATTTCTGACTCCTCTCCATTTTCTAATCTTTAGGATGGCAGACGCAAGGAACAAGTTTGCACAACCGGAGGAAGAATCACCTTTTGGACGACACTTGAAGGAAGTCACTAGGTACTTGAACATAGGAATATCAAGCTTCACCGGGACTTACAACGCGATTTTACCAGAAGAGGAGCGATCTATGATTCAAGTTCAAGTTCCAGGAAAGACATTCATGCCAGTCACTAAGCCTATAGAATTTTCCTTTGATGCACCAACCTGGAGTTTAGGAAAGAGTGTGGCAGCTCACATCACCATGGGACGCATTGGAGAAGTATATCACAAGGATCTTAAGGACACTATCTACCAGATATGTGGGCGCCGAGACAAGCAATGGGAGATGATCAGCACCAGGAAGGATAGATCAATTGGAGCTTTCATCCAGGAACTAAACCAACACATTCGACGCCAGGAGAATCAGATGTGCGCAGACATGATAGATCTGAAGAAGGCAAAGACAAGGATCATCGAGCTGGAAGAAGAACTTAAGTCTACACGCGATGGATATGAGGAGGAAATTGCGACACTACTGGAGAAGAATGACGACCTGATTAAGAAGATCGGAATATTCATGGGAGACCCCACTCCAGTAGAAGAAGACGAAGAACCCAAGGAGATTCGTCTGGAGGACTACATCATCATCGACGACACTGACTCCGACCCTAGTGATGATGACTTTGAAGACGAAGCTGGAGCAAACTCTCTGAAACTTCTCCCCCATTGGCATCGATTGCCAAAATGGGCGAAAAGCTTAGAAGGCCAATATAAATTGAGTTCCACTAGAAGTTGTGTATATCTCAACAAGAGAGAGGAATGCAATACACATATCCAACGGTAAAAACATGGAGGAAGACAAACTATATTGAGGCCCAAAGATTGCTAAAGGAAGATATGCCACAAAGACATAATCGACAGAGACACAAGCAATCAAGCGATCAAAAGATACCAATTGAAGCAAGCTATCAAAAGATACCAATTGAACCAACTAGGCCAATGATCCTACGAGCCACAAGAAAGAAAGATATTATGATATGAGCAGAGGAGTGTTCTAAAGAAACTAGAGAAGCTCCCCATGATTTGTGCACATCAAGAATTTTTGTATTTGGATACAAAGTGCACAAAATAGGATCATAGCTCCCCCAAAATCAATAGAAACTTGCAACAAGTGCAAGTGAGCATATAGGAAACAAAGCCTAGAACTTGCAACAAACACATGGTTGAGCAACAAATAAAAGAGGCAACTTAAGGAAGGGCTCAACCAAAATGATGTGTGAGAGTCAAGGTAATGCACTTGAGAAGACTAATGTACGGATGAGCATTAAGCATCAATAAAGTCTTGAAAGAATGAGGCACACGGTGCAAGGCCTATCATTCCCACACACAACTAGCAAATGGGTTCAAAAGCTTACTAATACGCATATAGAGAACCTATGCTTGTGACAATCCGCATTGAAGATAGAAGATGAAAGGCGCATCAAGACGAGGGATGCCAATTAAGATTGCAAAAACCTCATAAAGATAAGCATGAGGAAAATAATCTTCACCACACACGAGCGCATCAAGATGCAATGATAGAAGACACGCACTCAAGGCAAAAGCTTTCACGGAGCCACCAAAGAATAAACATAAGAAAGACAAGGTGGACGTGAAAGAAAGGATATCATCTAGATATGCAACTTCTCTCAAGTGTATAAGATTCTAGGTAGACAAAATCATGATGATATATATATCTACAAAGAAGGATGTACACCCGAAATAGTTACAACATGAAGGAACAAGATATCCAAAAGGAAGTCATACATATACCAATAAGATATTTGCTTGAGAGCATAGCACATGGCTAGATATGGTCTTATTGTATATAAATGAATTCCAACGACACGAACATCAAAGACATCACAACTAGCAACATGACATCATTGTTGGGATGCTTTGAGAAAGGAAACAAGTGTCACAAGAAAGAATGGATAACATGCCATGATACAACCTACACAAGGTTAATGCAAGAAATGTGTGCATGAAGTATATGAAGATACTTGTTACCGAGATAACATTGGAAGGATGTAGTAGATACCAATTGAGGGTACGAAGTAGTTCATTGATCATCCTAGCTTGACTCCAATAAGCACATGGTGACAACACCTTCCTTGTGAGTGAGCCGAGCATCCAATGCATCTCCACTTGTTCCTAGAACAACAACACAAACAAAATGGTACCCAAACTCATTGGGACCAAAGAGTTAGAGAACCAACAACACATAGGACAAACTCCACATAAATATGTGCATATAGATATGAAAATGAATTTCATGCACATCTCATCCAATTTGAGACTTGGTGGAGTTCCCCCTATATATTGGGTCAAAGAATGAAAACATGCCAAAGAAACTACAAGAAGTAAATATGCATGCTCAAGACTTTCAAGAACCGAGACCAAAAGACAAAGAAATACCAAGCGAAGAAAAGATACCAAATGAATAAATCATCACTTGGAGGATATCCATAAAAGATACATCAAGGAATGAGATATCCATTGATACACTCAAAAAGAAAGATGTCAAACTCCCAAAAGAGAGAATGGTTCCAAACAAACCAAGCCCTCTACAAAGTTTCATGATGGCACAAAGCACCAAAAGAAACGGCTTGCCTTCCATAAACACACACTTGATAAGGATCACAAGATGAGTGTTTTAGAGAGAATAGGACAGCTCCCCCCAAGACTAGTGCATTATAGAGAATTTGCATTTGAATACAAAATGCACGAGGTAGGATCACCACTTTCACTATATCTAGAAAACACTAGACAAGGTCAAGAAATTAACAAGATCCACAAGTGGTATGGAATACAACGGGAGTTGACACAACCCTAGGCAAGAGATAAAGCAAATAAAAGCAAAGGCCAATGTAAAGATGATCAATAATTTCTACCACACATAAGTGAGTACCAATTGTCAAAAGACAAGAAGTATTTGGGAATAATTCCCGGTGGTAGATAACAAGGATATACGACATCATCTTCACACCAAACAAAAAGCAAATTGCAACTTGTAGAGCTAACATGCCACCTAGGAACAAGATAATTTACAATATCAATTCTAGGTGAAAATATCTCAAATGTACACATTTTCTAGGCTAGTAAAATACACATAGCATATTAATCCCCCATAATGTGATACCAATTAAAGATAAACAAGAGGCAAAATAACGAACCAACACTAGATAATTAATGGACAATATAGAATTTGATTTTCTCATGAGAAGACATACCACATAGCGACTAGATAATCTTGAAATATCAATACTAGATGGTATTACTCATGTACACACATATATAGGATTGTGAGGTGCACAAAGCACATCACTCCCCCATAATGGGATATTCCATTAATCTCTCATAAGAGCCAACTAAGAAAAGAACAAGATGCAAAAGGCTCAACGCATGACACACACGTACATGATGTGCAAACCAACACACACACACACACACACTTGATTGCTCAAGATAATAAGTTGGAAGCACAACATATACAAACACATGCAAGGAACAAAACGAAAACATGCAAGGGGGCAAGTAACTTTCAATGTAAGCAATTGAGGTACAAGTTACCGCAAGGAGGCACATTGGATATAAGATATAATCTTGATGATTCAATAGACTTGGCTTGAGACAATAAGAATGACGAAGTACCCTTAATTCTTCATAATGTAGCCAAGTCTCCAATGACCTCCAACATCACCTATTGATCAAGTTTGAGCTTGTTGGTCCCCAAACAAGTTGGGTCCTAAGAGGTTAGTCACAATAGGCTTGGCTACCCAAATGGTTCTTTGCTTCAAACCACTTTGAGTACCAACAAACTTGGCAACCACATTGCCAACCTTATCCTTCCCAAGAGAATAGACATCATCAATAATAATTGGGTTGGATACGTTACCACTAGTGCATGAAGAAGCGAGGTGACCTTTCTCGCGACATAGGTAGCAACGTCTACTCTTCACTTTCTTCTCACTTGATTTCTCAACTTGAGAAGCATAAGCTTGAGTCTTCTTGGGAAGATGCTTTTCTTCAACTTGAGGTTGAGAATGAGAGTGAACTTGTGGCCGCTTCCCTTGTTGCTTGTCACTAATGGGCTTCTTCTTCAATGGGCAAGATCTAACATGATGCCCTTCTACTTTGCACTTGAAGCAAACAATCTTGGCCGAATTCTTGACTTGTTCTTGGCCCTTCTTTTTGTTCACCTTGGACTTCTTCTTCTTGTTGGAGTTGAATCCAAGTCCACCTTTGTCATTGGGGGATTTTTGCACACTCAAGATATTGTTGAGTGTGGATTTCCCTTCATGACTCTTTTCCAAGTCTTTCTTCAAGGAAGTGACTTGGGCCTTGAGCTCTTTGATTTCCTCTACATGGTTAGTCTCAACACAAGTACTAGAGGAAGTATAAGCTTCATCGTTAGAGCAACAAGGCAAGGAAAGCAATTCATCACAAGATGTACCGACATTGTGAGTAGATGAATTACAAGGACTAGCACATGGCAATATAACATTTTGACTAGAATTAGTGCTAGTATCCACATGAGGCTCACTAGATGTTACCTTAGAAATCATGGCTTCATGAGATATCTTTAGCTCATTATGGGATACTAGAAGATCATCATGAGAGCTTGAGAGCTTTTCATGGTTTTCTTCCAATTTCCCATAATTGCTAGATAGCAACTCAAGTTGAGCCCGAATCTCAACATTCTCCTTCAAAATGGATGCTTCACAAGTAATAGAGTTAGTATCCCAATCATCATCATTAACAACAATAGGAGAGGACACCTTGGCAAGCTCTTTTCAATATGAAGCTTTAAGTTGAGCATGAGACTCGGTGATTTTGATGAGCTCACTCTTAATGACCCTTGAGCCATTTTCAAGGTGCTCAAAGTCCTCAAGGAGTTTAGCATGCACAACTTCAAGCTCCTCATTTTTAGTTTCAAAATCATTGGCCACCTCAAGAGCTCTATCACGAGATTCCCTCACTCTATATAATTCTAGAGCAAAAGTCTCCTCAAGATATTCCTTGGTGGTTTGTTCAAGTTCAAGAGCTTGAGAGAGGTCCGCAATCTCATTAGCGTAATCACGCTCATGACCTTCCATTTTATCAATGGTGACCTCATGCTCCTCAAGACGAGATTCCAACTCATCAAAATACTTCTTGCCCTCAATGGCAATGGACATGATTTCCATGAAGTTGGAACGAGCAATTTTATTTTTATGAAGAGCTTTAAAAACCATTTCCCCCTTAATTTTTAAGGAGGCAACATTATCATTCTCTTCATCATTATCCTCATCATCATTAGTATCAACATCATCATCAAGAGACATATTGGGTTTCAAAGTAGGAGATACCTTTGAAGCCTTAGCCATAAGACAAAAAGCAATAGATGATGATGTAGGATCCCTTGAAGCACCATTTAAAACCACATCTTGTCCCATGGAGTGTTGGGTTTCCTCTACATTGTTAGCACAACAACTCGAGGAAATAGATACATTTTTATCATGGCAACAAGGCATAGCAAGCATATCATCATGAGATTTAGTCAAGCAATTTCTACATGATATGCAAGAACTATCAACACAAGCATGTGAGACATTTGGAGTGCTCGAAGTGCTAAAGTACAAAGATGGAGCATTGCAACAAGATAGTGATGAAGAGTCATCAACGATAAGCACACTATCATCATTGAAATGACCAACACTACTCACCATATCATTACCTTGTGGCAAACCACATGTAGGTGAAGTAGAAGAAGTTGAGAAGACTATACGACCGAAGGTGGAGGGAGAACAATCATCCCCACAAATCTTGGACACACCATATTTATCTTGAATCTTCGTCCACAACTCATGAGCATCCCGGAACGGCATGAGTTGAAATATAACTACATTGCTCAAAGCCGAAAAGCACATTAGAAGCTTGAGCATTGAGATAAGAGTTTTTCTCATCCTCTAAAGATAATCTTTGGGGATCCTTTGGAGGAGAAAAACCCATATCTACAATTCTCTCTAAATTTGGGTCCATGACCCTAAAGAGACTAAGCATGCGAATTACCCAAACATCAAAATTTGTGCCATCGAAACTAAGAGTGTCAGAGAATCCTAATCCCCTAGTCGACATACTTACTCTCTAGGCGGTTAAGCCCTATAAAGAGAGACGGGGCTCTGATACCAATTGAAAGATCGTGGATGTCGCCTAGAGGGGGGTGAATAGGCGTTTTAAAATAATTACGATTTAGGCTTGAACAAATGCGGAATAATTCTAGCGGTTAATTTGTTAAGCACAAAACCTTAAACAACTAGGCTCACCTATGTGCACCAACAACTTATGCTAAGCAAGATAAGCAACTATGTGATAGCAAGATATATGACAAGAAACAATACGGCTATCACAAAGTAAAGTGCATAAGTAAAGAGCTCGGGTAAGAGATAACCGAGGCACGCGGAGACGACAATGTATCCCGAAGTTCACACCCTTGCGGATGCTAATCTCCGTTTGGAGCGGTGTGGAGGCACAATGCTCCCCAAGAAGCCACTAGGGCCACCGTAATCTCCTCACGCCCTCGCACAATGCAAGATGTCGTGATTCCACTAAGGGACCCTTGAAGGCGGTCACCGAACCCGTACAAATGGCAACCCTTGGGGGCGGTCACCGAACCCGTACACTTTGGCAACCCTTGGGGGCGGTCACCCGTACCCGTCAAATTGCTCGGGGCGATCTCCACAACCTAATTGGAGATCCCTACGCTTGCCCGGAGCTTTACACCACAATGATTGAGCTCCGAACACCACCAACCGTCTAGGGCGCCCAAGCACCCAAGAGGAACAAGCTCAAGGGTACCAAGCACCCAAGAGTAATAAGCTTCTCAAACTTCACTTCCACGTATCACCGTGGAGAACTCAAACCGATGCACCAAATGCAATGGCAAGGGCACACGGAGTGCCCAAGTCCTTCTCTCTCAAATCCCACCGGAGCAACAATGCTAGGGAGGAAAATGAGAGGAAGAACAAGAAGGAGAACACCAAGAACTCCAAGATCTAGATCCAAGGGGTTCCCCTCACATAGAGGAGAAAGTGATTGGTGGAAATGTGGATCTAGATCTCCTCTCTCTTTTCCCTCAAAAACTAGCAAGAATCCATGGAGGGATTGAGAGTTAGCAAGCTCAAAGAAGGTCAACAATGGGGGCAAAAATGAGCTCAAGAGATAGGGAACCATTGGGGAAGAAGACCCCCTTAAATAGGTCCCCACGAATCTGCCCGTTATGTACAGAACAACATAGGAGCGGTACAACCTCTATGAGCACCGGTACAACCGGTAACAGGCAATAAGCGGTACAACCGGCCCACAACCGCCCAACAACCGCACCACAACAGAGACCAGTCCGGTGGTAGAGCGGTACATGACCGGTACAACCTCCGAACCAATTCTGGAGCGGTACTACCGCTCCAAACACCGGTTGTACCGGTCAAGCGGTACAACCTCTCCATGGGGCGGTACAACCTCTCTGTGTAAAACAGGCAATATCAAAACAACCACAACTTTCGCATACGAGCTCCGAATTCAACGAAACCAAGTTTCTTGGAAAGCTAACGACAAGGGATAACACAATCTTGAGAGAAATAACAATAAGAAGCAAATTATAAAAGGACCATAATAAAATGGTGAGAACCCTTCGTCGGAAAAGACCGGTAAAACCTCCAACACCGAAAACATCATAGAAGATGCATGCGAACTCCGTTTTTGATGAACTCAAGCTTGTCATCAAGATGACCATAAGCTCTAAGACTCACAAATGGAACCAAACAAGAACCAAGAAAGATGATGCAAGAATGCAATTGTTTGAGCTCTCGACTAATGATACGATCAAGCTACTCCCTAGAGAGCCCCCCTTGATAGTACGACAATCGATCCTACAACCCGGTCTCCCAACTACCACTATGAGACCGGTAAAATAGAAAACATATCTAGGGTAAACCTTTTCCTTGCACATAGTCCACTTGAGCTAGATGATGACGATCTTGACTTCCTCAAGTTGGACCACCTTTCTTGATTGTGTTGGCTCGATGAAGACTAGTTGATTGCTCCCCCATACTCCACTATGGGTGAGCCACTCTTTGGCACATCTTCACAATTCCATTGACACCACAATGGACAGCAAGCTTCAAGCTTGATTGCTCCCCCATACTCCATTATGGGTGAGCCACTCTTCGAGTTGCTCCACTTGAACTTGCCACTGCAAACTTGATGACGATCACCACTTGATGTCATCCTCCATGGGTTGTATGAGATCTTCCTCTTGACGCAAGACCATGGAAACATACCTAACCCCACAAAGAACTCTCGTGTAGACCATGGGTTAGTACACAAAGCGTAATGGGCAATGCTTACCATACCATAGGATCACTTGATCCCTCTCGGTACTTCTTCTACGCTTTGTGAGTTGATCAACTTGATTCACTCTTGACTTAGTCTTGATCAACATTGAATCATTCCAACTCTCTTCATTTGGATGATGTCTTGAAGGTAAACATGAATGATCACACAATCTTCTTGTTCAAGACATGCTTGCAATAAGCTCAACTCACACATGCATGACCAATCTTTGGATAACCTTGAAAAGAAATTTGGCCATCTCAACTCACACATGACCAATCTTTGGATAATTCCTTGAAAAGCACTTTGGCCATCTCATAAACTCCTTGAAACCAACACATGGACTTCAAGACAATCCTATGGACAAATCCTTCAAATATAACTCAAGGCAACCATTAGTCCATAGAGATTGTCATCAATTACCAAAACCACACATGGGGGCACCGCATGTCCTTTCACACATCACACCACTAGAGGGATGACAGCATACATCTCATCAAAATATCAAACGAATACCAAATTCACAAGACTACTTATAGAGAGACACTTCCCATGTCCTCAGGAGCAAACGTAACTAATAAAAAAAATCATATTCATGTTCATAATCAGAGGGGGTATTAATATGCATAATGGATTTGAACATATGATCTTCCACCAAGTAAACCAACTAGCATCAACTATAAGGAGTAATCAACACTACTAGCAACCCACAAGTACCAATGTGAGGTTTGGATACAAAGATTGGATACAAGAGATGAACTAGGGTTTGAGATGAGATGGTGCTGGTGAACATGTTGATGGAGATTGACCCCCTCCCGATGAGAGGATCGTTGGTGATGATTTCCCCCTCCCGGAGGGAAGTTTCCCTGGCAGAACGGCTCCACCGAAGCCCTAGATTGGTTCCGCCAAGGTTCCATGTTGTGGCGGCGGAATTTCGTCCCGTGAGCTTGCTTATGATTTTTTCCTCGACGAAAGACTCCATATAGCCAAAGATGGGCATCGGAGGGCCACCAGGGGCCCACGAGGCAGTGGGCGCGCCCAGGGGGTAGGGCGCGCCCCCACCCTCGTGGACGGTGGGTGGCCCCCCTCTGGTACTTCTTTCGTCCAATATTTTTTATATATTCTGAAAATAATTCTCGTGGAGTTTCAGGACTTTTGGAGATGTGCAGAATAGATCTCTAATATTTGCTCCTTTTCCAGCCCAGAATGCCAGCTGCCGGCATTCCCCCTCTTCATGTAAACCTTGTAAAGTAAGAGAGAATATGCATAAGTATTGTGACATAATGTGTAATAACAGCCCATGATGCAATAAATATCGATTTAAAATCATGATGCAAAGTGGACGTATCAACTCCCCCAAGCTTAGACCTCGCTTGTCCTCAAGCGAAAGCTGAAATCAAAAAATATGTCCACAAGTTTAGAGATAGAGGTGTCGATAAAATAAAATACGGACATGAGAGCATCATGATCATTCTTAGAACAGCATATATATATATATATATATATATATATAATTTCATATGATCTCTTATGCTAAAGTAACAATTCATTCACATACTCAAGTATGAATCAGAAACTTCATTGAAAACCAACAAACTGTAATCTCAGCCATTGAAACAATTGCAATTTATCATAACATAGGAAAGAGTCAATATAAGAGCTTCTCACCAAGTCCACATACTCAACCATCATTTAGTCTTTCACAATTGCTAACACTCACGCGATATTTATGGTTACGAAGTTTTAATCGGACACAGAGAAAGATAGGGGCTTATAGTTTTGCCTCCCAACCTTTTACCTCAAGGGTAATGTCAACAACAATAGTTCATGAAAACCCACATCCAATTAGCCATATATATCAGGATCTTTCCAACACATTGTTCTTGCCAAAGGATAAAATGTAAAAAGGAAAGGTGAGGATCACCATGACTCTTTGCATGAAGTATAGGACAAGAATAAAAGATAGGCCCTTCGCAGAGGGAAGCAGAGGTTGTCATGTGCTTTTATGGTTGGATGCACAAAATCTTAATGCAAAAGAACGTCACTTTATATTGCCACTTGTGATATGGACCTTTATTATTAAGTCCGTCGCTTTTATTTCTTCCACATCACAAGATCGTATAAAGCTTATTTTCTCCACACTAATAAGTCATACATATTTAGAGAGCAATTCTTATTGCTTGCAACGATGACAACTTACTTGAGGGATGTTACTCAATCCATAGGTAGATATGGTGGACTCTCATGGCAAAACTAGGTTTAAGGATATTTGGAAGCACAAGTAGTATCTCTACTTGGTGCAAAGAAATTAGCTAGCAAGAGAGGGAAATGCAAGCTCAACATGTTGGATGATCCATGACAATATAATTTATCTCAGATGTAAGAAAACATAACCCATTACGTTGTCTTCCTTGTCCAACGTTAACTCTTTAGCATATCATACTTTAATGAGTGCTCACAATTATAAAAGATGTCCAAGATACTATATTTATATGTGAAAACCTCTCTTTCTTTATTACTTCCTATTAATTGCAATGATGACCAAAACTCTGTTTGTCAACTCTCAACCACTTTTATTCATCATACTCTTTATATGTGAGCTCATTACTCTCCATAAGATCCATATGATCTCTTTTTTTCCTTTCATTCTTTCTCTTTTATTTAATTCCCTCAAGATCATAGTAAGATAAGCAAGCCCTTGACTCAATACTAATCTTTATTATATAGCTCACGGACTCGATTACATGGAAGGATCATAAAGCGAAACTAAAAACTAGATCATACCAAAACTTTATTCTACTAGATCAAGATATTATCAAAAGGACTGAACTAAGAAAAACGGTAAATATAAAAGTGATGGTGATACGATACCGGGGCACTCCCCCAAGCTTGGCAATTGCCAAGGGGAGTGCCATACCCGTGTGTTTATGTCTCCTTCTTCGGGGGTGGTGATGTGATATTATTGACGATGATGCCCCTCAGGATACGATTCTCTTCTTCGAGCTTATTGACTTGCTTCTTGAGGTCCATTATTTCCTTACGGAGCTTGCCTGTGAAGGCTAAACCTCCCTTCACCAAGGATGTCGCATAGTCGCGGGAGAGCAAGTAACACTCTTTTTCATATTTTCATAAGAAAGATTGGAAGGGATGACCGAGTTTGGAATAGCCGAGCTGTGTAGTTCCCCCATAGTAAATCCCGCTCGAAAATGAGAAGTAACTTCTTCATCCTCCTTCATGGCATCTATCCTTTTCAAATCGGCCTCCATCTCTTCCTCAATTGATGGCCCAAAGTGGTCAGCATTGCTGTTTGCTCTTGGCCCCAGTGTCGGATGAGACACCCGACTCTCCCCGACTAACTCTTGAGAAGACATCTTGCTCTAAATATGCAGCAGAAACAACTCGAAACAAAGATAGAGGATATTGGCGTGATACGGTGGTCAAAACCTTCGAGATATTATATAATGAATTTTTACCGACCAAAAGAAGTATCGTGCATGAAAATGGAGTGCGGAGAGCACACAAGGTGCCCATGAGGCAGGGGGCGCGCCCAGGGGGGTAGGGCGCGCCCTCCACCCTCGTGGACGCCTCGTGTCCTTCCCGAACTACTTCTCATTTTCCTATTTTCTTAAATATTCCTAAACAGAGAAAAATTGCCATTAGAACTGTTTTGGAGTCGGTTTACTTACTGTACCACGTACCTATTCCTTTTCGAAGTCAGAAATGTTCCGGAAAGTGTCCCTTATGTTTTCCTCCGGGGTTATGGTTTCAATAACATTAGTTTCAACATTTATGGGAATACATGAGGTATAATGTTTGATTCTTTGACCGTTTACCACCCTCGGATTTGTGCCTTTGAAGTTGTTGATTTTTATGGCACCGGAACGATAGACCTCCCCGATGATGTAAGGACCTTCCCATTTAGAGAGGAGTTTGCCTGCAAAAAAATCTTAAACGAGAGTTGTATAACAATACATTATCACCTACATTAAACTCATGTTTTGTGTCCTTTTAGCATGCCATCTTTCAACTTTTTCTTTAAACAGTTTGGCATTCTCATAAGCCTGGGTTCTCCATTCATCAAGTGAGCTAATGTCAGAAAGCCTCTTCTCACCGGCAAGTTTGAAGTCATAGTTGAGCTCTTTAATGGATCAATATGCCTTATGTTCTAATTCAAGAGGTAAGTGACATGCTTTACCATAAACCATTTTATACGGAGACATACCCATAGGATTTTTATATGCAGTCCTATATGCCCATAATGCATCATCAAGTTTCTTGGACCAATTCTTTCTAGATATATTAACAGTCTTTTGCAAAACTAATTTAAGCTCTCTATTACTCAATTCTACTTGACCACTAGACTGTGGGTGATATGGAGATGCAATTCTATGATTAACATCATACTTAGCAAGCATTTTACGAAAAGCACCATGAATAAAATGTCAACCACCATCAGTCATTAAGTATCTAGGGACTCCAAACCTCGGAAAAATAACTTCTTTAAGCATCTTAATAGAGGTGTTATGATCAGCACTAAGTTGGAATAGCTTCTACCCACTTAGTAACGTAATCAACAGCAACTAAAATATGTGTGTACCCATTAGAGGAAGGAAAAGGTCCCATATAATCAAAGCCCCAAACGTCAAATGGTTCAATAACAAGTGAATAATTCATAGGCATTTCTTGACATCTACTTACCAATTCTTTGACATTCATCACAAGACAAAACAAACTTACGGGCATCCTTGAAGAGAGTAGGCCAATAAAAACCGGATTGCAATACCTTGTGTGCAGTTCTATCTCCAACATGGTGTCCTCCATAAGCCTCGGAGTGACACTTGCGTAGGATCTGTTCCTGTACATGATCAGGTACACAACGTCTAATAACACCATATAATCCTTCTTTACAAAGATGTGGGTCATCCCAAAAGTAATGTCTTAAATCATAGAAGAACTTTTTCTTTTGCTGGTATGTGAAACTAGGTGGTATGAATTTAGCAACAATGTAATTAGCATAATCAGCATACCATGGAGCAGTACGAGAGGCAATAATGATAGCTAATTGTTCATCGGGAAAGCTATCATTAATAAGTAATGGGTCATCAAGAACATTCTCTTAACCTAGACAAGTTGTCCGCAACAGGGTTCTCAGCTCCCTTTCTATCAATAATATGCAAATCAAATTCTTGTAGCAAGAGGACCCATCTAATAAGTCTAGGCTTAGCATCTTTCTTTTCCATAAGATATTTAATAGCAGCATGATCAGTGTGAACAGTTACTTTAGAATCAATAATATAAGGTCTGAACTTATCACAAGCAAATACAACTGCTAAAAATTCTTTTTCACTAGTAGCATAATTTCTTTCGGCACCGTCTAGAGTTTTAGTAGCATATTGGATAACATTTAATTTCTTATCAACTCTTTGTCCTAGAACAGCCCCTACATCATAATCACTAGCATCACACATAATTTTAAATGGTAAATTCCAATTAGGAGGTTGAACAATAGGTGCAGAAACCAAAGCTTTCTTAAGTATTTCAAATGCTTCTACACAATCATCATCAAAGACAAAAGGAACATCTTTTTGTAAGAGATTAGTCAGAGGCCGAGAAATTTTAGAAAAGTCCTTAATGAACCTCCTGTAAAAACCAGCATGACCAAGGAAACTTCTTATACCTTTAATGTCCTTGGGACACGACATCTTTTCAATAGCATCAACCTTAGCTCTATCAACTTCAATACCTCTTTCAGAAATTTTATGCCCCAAGATAATACCTTCATTAACCATAAAGTGTCATTTCTCCCAATTCAAGACAAGATTAGTTTCTTCACATCTCTACAAAACTCGATCAAGGTTTCTTAAGCAATCATCAAAAGAAGTCCCATAAACAGAGAAATCATCCATGAATACCTCAACAATCTTTTCACAAAAGTCAGAGAATATAGCAGTCATACATCTTTGAAAGGTAGCATGTGCATTACATAAACCAAAAGGCATACGTCTATAAGAAAAGGTACCGAAAGGGCAAGTAAAAGTTGTCTTTTCTTGATCCTCTTTTGACACAGGTATTTGAGAGAAACCAGAATAATCATCTAGAAATCAAAAATGTGTATGCTTGGATAATCTTTCTAGCATTTGATCTATAAAAGGTAACGGGTAATGATCCTTTTTAGTGGCTTTATTTAATTTGTGGAAATCAATTACCATTCTATAACCTGTAACAATTCTTTGTGGGATCAATTCATCTTTATCATTAGGAACAACAGTAATACCTCCCTTCTTAGGGACACAATGGACATGACTTACCCACTGACTATCAGCAACGGGATAAATTATACCTGCCTCCAGAAGCTTTAGTATTTCTTTTCTTACCACTTCTTTCATCTTAGGATTTAACCGTCGTTGGTGATCAACAACTGGTTTCGCGTCTTTCTCCAATTTTATTTTGTGCTGGCAGAGAGTGGGACTAATGCCCTTAAGATTATCAAGAGTATATCCAATAGCAGCATGGTGCTTCTTTAGAGTTTTCAATAATTTTTTTCTTCATGCTTTGAAAGGTTAGCACTAATAATAATAGGATATATCTCTTTCTCATCAAGATAAACATATTTAAGAGTATCAGGTAATTGTTCAAGCTCAAACACGGGATCACCCTTGGGTGGAGGAGGATCCCCTAGGATTTCAATAGGCAAGTTGTGTTTCAAAATAGGTCACTGTTTAAAGAATACTTCATCTATTTCCCTTCTTTCATTCATAAACATGTCATTTTCATGTTCTAGCAAATATTTTTCTAAAGGATCAGTAGGAGGCACGACAATAGAAGCAAGACCAATAATTTCATCTTTACTAGGCAATTCTTTATCATGGGGTTGTCCACTAAATTTAGCAAAATTAAACTCATGAGACATATCCCCTAAACCAACAGAAACAATATCCTTATTGCAGTCAATCTTAGCATTAACAGTATTTAAGAAGGGCCTACCAAATATAATGGAACAAAAGTCATCTTGTGGGGAACCAAGAACAAGAAAATTAGTAGGATATTTAACTTTCCCACACAAGACTTCTACATCTCTAACAATCCCAACTGGTGAAATAGTATCTCTATTGGCAAGCTTAATTGTAACATCAATCTCTTCTATCTCAGCAGGTGCAATATCATGCATAATTTCTTTGTATAAGGAATGAGGTATTGCACTAGCACCCATATCACATAAGCCATGATAGCAATGATCTCCTATTTCGACAGAAATAATAGGCGTGCCTACAAGAGGTCTATGTTTATTTTTAGTATCTGGTCTAGCAATTCTAGCAGATTCATTGCAGAAGTAAATAACATGCCCATCAATATTATCGGCCAAGAGATCTTTAACCATAGCAACACTAGGTTCAACTTTAATTTGCTCAGGGGGTTTGGGTGTCTTAATATTACTTTTGTTGAACACAGTTGAAGCTTTAGCATGATCCTTTATTCTAACAAGGAAAGGTGGTTTCTCAATATAAGTAGTAGGAACAACAGGATCATTATAAGTGATAGACTTTTCTTCAACTTTAATAGGTGCAACTACTATTACCTCAATGGGAGGATTATATTTAAACCACTTCTCCTTAGGGAGATCAACATGAGTAGCAAAGGATTCACAGAAAGAAGCTACTATCTCAGAGTCAACACCATATTTAGTGCTAAATTCATGTAAAGCATCGGTATCCATAAAAGATTTAACACAATCAAACTTAGGTGTTATACCTGACTTCTTACCTTCATCGAGGTCCCAATCTTCATAGTTGTGTTTAATTCATTCCAATAAATCCCATTTGAATTCAATAGTCCTCATCATAAAAGAACCAGTACAAGAAGTATCGAGCATGGAGCGATTACTGAGAGAAAGCCGAGCAAATTTTTTTTGAATAATCATTTCTCTTGAGAGCTCATGATTGGGGCATGAATATAACATTGACTTAAGCCTTCCCAAGCTTGAGCGATGCTTTATCCTTCGCGAGGCCAATATATATATATATATATATATATATATATATATATATATATATATATATATAATTATGATCACAATGAACAAGCCCCTACCAAAGGCGCTTCACTCCCCGCCAACAACGCCAGAAAAGAGTCTTGATGACCCACAAGTGTAGGGGATCTATCGTAGCCTTTTCGATAAGTAAGGGTGCCGAACCCAACGAGGAGCAAAAGGAAATGATAAGCGGTTTTCAGCAAGGTATTTTCTGCAAGCATTGAAATTATCGGTAACAGATACTTTTGTGATAAGATAAATTGTAACGAGCAACAAGTAATAAAAGTAAATAAGGTGCAGAAAGATGGCCTAATCCTTTTTGTAGCAAAGGACAAGCCTAGACAAACTCTTATATAAAGGAAAGTGCTCCCGAGGACACATGGGAATTATCTTCAAGCTAGTTTTCATAATGTTCATATGATTCCCGTTCGGTACTTTGATAATTTGATATGTGGGTGGACCGGTGCTTGGGTACTGCCCTTACTTGGACAAGCATCCCACTTATGATTAACACCTATTGCAAGCATCTGCAATTACAACAGAAATATTAAGGTAAACCTAATCATAGCATGAAACATATGGATCCAAATCAGCCCCTTACGAAGAAACGCATAAACTAGGGTTTAAGCTTCTGTCACTCTAGAATCCCATCATCTACTTATTACTTCCCAATGCCTCCCTCTAGGCCCAATAATGGTGAAGTGTCATGTAGTCAACGTTCACATGACACCACTAGAGGGATGACAACATAGATCTCATCAAAATATCGAAGGAATACCAAATTCACATGACTACTTATAGCAAGACTTCTCCCATGTCCTCAGGAACAAACGTAACTGCTCACAAATCATATTCATGTTAATAATCAGAGGGGTATTAATATGCATAATGGATTTGAACATATGATCTTCCACCAAGTAAACCAACTAGCATCAACTACAAGGAGTAATCAACACTACTAGCAACCCACAGGTACCAATCTGAGGTTTGGATACAAAGATTGGATACAAGAGATGAACTAGGGTTTGAGATGAGATGGTGCTAGTGAAGATGTTGATGGAGATTGACCCCTTCCCGATGAGAGGATCGTTGGTGATGATTTCCCCCTCCCGGAGGGAAGTTTCCCCGATAGAACAGCTTTGCCAGAGCCCTAGATTGGTTCCGCCTTGTGGCGGCGGAGTTTCGTCCCATGAGCTTGCTTATGATATTTTCCTCGACAAAAGACTCCATATAGCCAAAGATGGGCATCGGAGGGCCACCAGGGGGCCCACGAGGCAGGGGGCGCACCCCCCACCCTCGTGGACGGTGGGTGGCCCCCCTCTGGTACTTCTTTCGGCCAATATTTTTATATATTCTAAAAATAATTCCCGTGGAGTTTCAGGACTTTTGGAGATGTGTAGAATAGGTCTCTAATATTTGCTCCTTTTCCAGCCCAAAATGCCAGCTGTCGGCATTCCCCCTCTTCATGTAAACCGTGCAAAATAAGAGAGAATATGCATAAGTATTGTGACATGTGTGTAATAACAAAATCATGATGCAAAGTGGATGTATCAACCAGCTCGAAACTGACAAGACATTGCGCCACATTACTCCTTAACCTTGGTAGGATTTCTAGATCGATCACCTTATGAGAGATTGCATTCAGGAATGCACATAGCTTAACAATGGCTAATCGAACGTTTTCCGGTAGAAGCTCCCTCAATGCAACCGGAAGCAGTTGCGTCATAATCACGTGGCAATCATGAGACTTTAGGTTTTGGATCTTTTTCTCTGGCATATTTATTATTCCCATTATATTCGACGAGAAGCCAGACGGCACCTTCATAGCATGCATTCAAATAAGATTTCCTTCTCTTCTTTGGTAAGAGCGTAGCTGGCAGGACCTTCATACTGCTTTGGAGGCATGCCGTATTTTTCGTGCAAACATTGCAGGTCCTCCCGTGCCTCCGGTGTATCTTTGTCTTCCCATACACGCCCAAAAAGCCTAGTAGGTTCACGCAAAGGTTCTTCGTCACGTGCATCACGTCGATTGAAGAGCGGACCTCTAGGTCTTTCCAGTAGGGTAGGTCCCAAAATATAGATTTCTTCTTTGTAACAACCCAAATTTTCACTTTGGAATGTTATACATAGATCACTAATGCATATCATATTTTAATTGCATTTTCGTTCCGCAATCCTCAAAATCCTAAGCAACTCAAGGACCCTCGAAGAGAGTTGGGCATTTCCCGGTTTTCATATAATATGACTTCTCCAAAATAATTGAAATATTGGAGGAAAAATATTAAAATAAAATATTGGATTTTATTTGCAATAGAAAAATTGCACATTTTCAAAATTGTATTTTAGGGCCAAGAAAATGTTCATCTCGTTCTAAATATTTTATTTAGACGGTGAAATTTTGTTTTGGCATTTTTAGATTTTTATTTTATTCTCTAGGATTTATTTTCTGTTCGGCAGAATCTTATCTGAAAAAAAACCGCGCCTAGGCCGACTGGGCCGAAGCCCAGCCGCCGGCCCAACTCCCACCGCCGCCGTCTTCCGCGCGGAGCCGCGTGCGTCGCCGCCGTCTTCCGCGCGGAGCCGCGTGCGCCGCCGCCGTCGACTCGGACCGGAGTCCGAGCCGGACTCCTCCTCCCCGCCGCCTTGCCCCCTCCTCCAAGCCACCCCGCCCCGCCCCATTATAAGCCGCCCGACCCCCGCCACCACCACCCCAACCCGCCGTCGTCGCCCCGCTGCCCCACAAGCCCGCCGCCCCGCCGCCGAGCACCGCCTCGCTGGAGAGGTAACGCGCCGTTCGCCGCCGCCTGTTTTTTTAAGAAAACCATAGTTTGTTTTTTTAGATCGGTTCGCCATTTTTTTCGGTTCCTCCATTTAGCGGACGTTCGTCCATACATTCATTTCAACGAACGGTTTTCGCTCGTTAGTTACAGATAACGAATGCTTGTTCGTTAGCCTGTTCGTCAGTTTTCTTTTACCAGATTTTTCCGCGGTTATTCTCGATCGTGATTTCTGATCCGATTTTCGTTTCTGTTTATCTTTTCGCTCGTTAGTCGGAATCAGGCGATTCAAGCGCCTAGATCATCGTCTCGAGACCCTCTTTCCGCTTAACCAACTTGAACAAGATTTTGGTACTGTAAAATTTGACCCTAGTTCAGATTAGTAAACAGATCTTGTTTCCTTCGCCGTTTGACTTTCGTTGCTCCGTTTGGTTTGATTCTTCTTGCAAACCGGAGTTCTTAAGTTGAACTTTCCGGTTAGATCTTCTTATTTGAGTTTTACCCGTGCTTCTTTGATTGTTGCTTATGTATGCTATTGTTTGCTTGCGATAGAATTCTCGGAGTGCGAAGCATGTTATTTGGAGTCTCTAGGTTTCGCGGATCGTCAGGAAGGCAAGTAACACTTTGATCATATCCCTTTACCACCCAGTTTTTATGCATTAGTTCCAATCCTCAAACATTGCATGGTCAGGATGTCATTAACATGTGGGTTGGGAAGTAGTTGATGAGGTAGAACCTATTACCCTGTTGCATTTAAACCCTTGGGAGTTACTTCTACACGTTGCTTATATTGCTATGCTATGCTCGTAGACGTGGTTTGGGTGAGTGAAATCCATGAAGATGTGAGATTGTTAATCAATGGTTCAACTTAAGGTGGCAACTTAAATATACATCTGGGTGGATTGAGGCACCTGGAGTACCCAGTGTTGCCTGTATTTTTTGGAAATCCCGGAGTACCTGTGTGATCTTCCTATGGACCGCCACCCAGGCTCAAAGGGAACTGAGATTATTCATGCTAGAAACTTCTGTGTGCAGCCACAAGCTATTATGGGCTCTAGCATAGTTGAGTAAGTCACGTGAAGCTCTTAAACAGGTAGATCAGTAGGTAGTGGGTTTGTAGGTTTGGTATGGTCTACCCGGAGTAGAGAGTTAATGTTTCTGAAAGACTGTGTCTCGGTCATCCGTTTCTCAAACATCATGCAGTGCGAGAAATCTAAGGAGGCGATCGAGTCTTGTGGGGAAAAGTGCGCAAACCTCCGCAGAGTGTATAAACTAATCATGGTTAGCCGTGTCCCCGGTAATGGACAATCTTGAGTATCTAGTACTTGGAGTATCTTAAGTATCTCATCACTCTTAATTAATATTGTTGGGTTGTTAATCACTTTAATTGGGATTGAGTTGGAGGAACCTTCTCAATGATGTTTCAACTACCATGATAGTAAATTTAAAATCTATTCCTTTGTTGTAGGGAAAAATTGGCTTTTCGCAAAACTGTTACCGTAGAGCTTTCCACCAGCCAAATATGCATGTAGTGATAGCATTATTCTGTTCTTGCTCTACTATGTTACTTTGCCAGCATATTCCATGTGCTGACCCATTTTCGGGCTGCAACGTATTATGTTGAAGACTTTTCCGATGAGGAGTAAGGTTCGTTAGGTCGTTGCCGTGCAGCTCAGCCATGTCGTTGGAGTTGATGGACTCACTTTATCTTCCAAGCCTTCCGTTGTTATCGTGTTAGATGGCCTTAAGCCATATTATTGTAATAAGTTCTCTTTTGAGACTTTTGATGTAATAAGTGTGTGATTGCTACTCTGTTATAAATCCTTCGAGTACCGTGTGTGTCAGCATTACCGATCCAGGGATGACACTGAAGCATAGAGACTTGAATGTTTGAGGTCGGGTCGCTACAAAGATGGTATCAGAGCACAAGCTGAGTGTAGGACACGACCACTAAGATAAAAACCCTAGGTCACTCTTGTCTACTCATTTCTGACTCCTCTCCATTTTCTAATCTTTAGGATGGCAGACGCAAGGAACAAGTTTGCACAACCGGAGGAAGAATCACCTTTTGGACGACACTTGAAGGAAGTCACTAGGTACTTGAACATAGGAATATCAAGCTTCACCGGGACTTACAACGCGATTTTACCAAAAGAGGAGCGATGTATGATTCAAGTTCAAGTTCTAGGAAAGACATTCATGCCAGTCACTAAGCCTATAGAATTTTCCTTCGATGCACCAACCTGGAGTTTAGGAAAGAGTATGGCAGCTCACATCACCATGGGACGCATTGGAGAAGTATATCACAAGGATCTTAAGGACACTATCTACCCGATATGTGGGCGCCGAGACGAGCAATGGGAGATGATCAGCACCAGGAAGGATAGATCATTTGCAGCTTTCATCCAGGAACTAAACCAACACATTCGACGCCAGGAGAATCAGATGTGCGGCCAGGAGAATCAGATGTGCGCATACATGATAGATCTGAAGAAGGCAAAGACAAGGATCATCGAGCTGGAAAAAGAACTTAAGTCTACACGCGATGGATATAAGGAGGAAATTGCGACACTACTGGAGAAGAATGACGACATGATTAAGAAGATCGGAATATTCATGGGAGACCCCACTCTAGTAGAAGAAGACGAAGAACCCAAGGAGATTCGTCTGGAGGACTACATCACCATCGACGACACTAACTCCGACCCTAGTGATGATGACTTTGAAGAAGAAGCTGGAGCAAATATTATGGAGTCCTCCACCGATCAAAATTTCTAGATGACCACCCAATGATTAGTAGTATTCCACCATGTATTCAGTAGTAGTTGAGCACTTTTGCGATAGTTCTAGACCGCTTGTATGCCCTTGCTTGATTGATTGATGATGACCCACAAGTATAGGGGATCTATCGTAGTCCTTTCGATAAGTAAGAGTGTCGAACCCAACGAGGAGCAGAAGGAAATGGTAAGCGGTTTTCAGCAAGGTATTCTCTGCAAGCACTAAAATAATAGGTAACATATAGTTTTGTGATAGGATAATTGGTAACGAGCAACAAGTGACAAAAGTAAATAAAGTGCAGCAAGGTGGCCCAATCCTTTTTGTAGCAATGGACAAGCCTGGACAAACTATTATATGATGTAAAGCGCTCCCGAGGACACATGGGAATATCATCAAGCTAGTTTTCATCACGTTCATATGATTCACGTTCGGTACTTTAATAATTGGGTATGTGGGTGGACCGGTGTTTGGGTGCTCTCCTTACTTGGACAAGCAACCCACTTATGATTAACCTCTATTGCAAGCATCCGCAACTACAAAAAAAGTATTAAGGTAAACCTAACCATAGCATGAAACATGTGGATCGAAATCAGCCCCTTACGAAGAAACGCATAAACTAGGTTTTAAGCTTATGTCACTCTAGCAACCCATCATCTACTTATTACTTCCCAATGCCTTCCTCTAGGCCCAAATAATGGTGAAGTGTCATGTAGTCGACGTTCACATAACACCACTAGAGGGGAGACAACATACATCTCATCAAAATATCGAACGAATACCAAATTCACATGACTACTAATAGCAAGACTTCTCCCATGTCCTCTGGAACAAATGTAACTACTCACAAAGCATATTCATGTTCATAATCAGAGGGGTATTAATATGCATATAGGATCTAAACATATGATGTTCCACCAATTAAACGAACTAGCATCAACTACAAGGAGTAATTAACACTACTAGCAACCCACAGGTACCAATCCTAGACTTGGATACAAGAGATGAACTAGGGTTTGGAGAGGAGATGGTGCTGGTGAAGATGTTGATGGAGGTTTCCCTCTCCCGATGAGAGGAGCGTTGGTGATGACGATGGCGATGATTTCCCCCTCCCGGAGGGAAGTTTCCCCGGCAGAACAGCTCCGCAAGAGCCCTATATTGGTTCTGCCAAGGTTCCGCGTCGTGGTGGCGGAGTCTCAACCGAAAAGATGGCTTCTGATTTTTTTCTCAACGAAAGACTCCATATAGCAGAAGATGGCCATCGAAAGGCCACCAGAGGGCCCACAAGGTAGGGGGCGCGCTCAGGGGGGTAGGGCGCGTCCCCAACCCTCGTGGGCAGGGTGTGGCCCCCCTGGTGAACTTCTTGCGCTCAGTATTTATTATATATTCTGAAAATGACTTCCATGAAGTTTCAGGACTTTTGGAGCTGTGCAGAATAGGTCTCTAATATTTGCTCCTTTTCCAGCCCAGAATCCCAACTGTCGGTATTCTCCGTCTTTATGTAAACCTTGCAAAATAAGAGAGAATAGGCATAAGTATCGTGACATATTGTGTAATAACAGCCCATAATGTAATAAATATCGATATAAAAGCATGATGCAAAATGGACGTATCAACTCCCCCAAGCTTAGACCTCGCTTGTCCTCAAGCGAAAGCCAAAATCGAAAAATATGTCCACATGTTTAGAGATAGAGGTATTGATAAAAATAAAATACGGACATGAGGGCATCATGATCATTCTTAGAACAAAAACTTATATAATTCTTGTCATATGATTTCTTATGCTAGAGTAACAATTTGATCACAATTTCAAGTATGAATCATAAACTTCATTGAAAACTAACAAACTATAATCTTAGTCATTGGAGCAATTGCAATTTATCATAACATAGGATAGAGTCAATATAAGAGCTTTTCAGCAAGTCCACATACTCAACTATCATATAGTCTTCCACAATTGCTAACACTCATGCAATACTTATGGGTATGGAGTTTTAATCGGACACAGAGAAAGATAGGGGCTTATAGTTTTGCCACCCAACGTTTTACCTCAAGGGTAATGTCAACAATAATAGTTCATGAAAACTCACATCCAATTAGCCATATATACCAGGATCTTTCCAACATGTTGTGCTTGCCAAAAGATAAAATGTAAAAAGGATGGGTGAAGATCACCGTGACTCTTATGTAAGGCATTAGATGAAAGTAAAAGATAGGCCCTTCGCAAAGGGAAGCAAAGGTTGTCATACGCTTTTATGGTTGGATGCACAAAATCTTAATGCGAAAGAACGTCACATTATATTGCCACTTGTGATATGGACCTTTATTATGCAGTCTGTCGCTTTTACTTCTTCCATATCGCACGATCGTATAAAGCTTATTTTCTCCCACACTAATAAGTCATACATATTTAGAGAGCAATTTTTATTGCTTGCACCGATGACAACTTACTTGGAGGATCTTACTCAATCCATAGGTAGGTATGGTGGACTCTCATGGCAAAACTGGTTTAAGGGTGTTTGGAAGCACAAGTAGTATCTCTACTTGGTGCAAAGGATTTGGCTAGCATGAGGGAGAAATGCAAGCTCAATCATGTTGGATGATCCAAGACAATATAATTTATCTCAGATGTAAGAAAACATAACCCATTATGTTGTATTTCTTGTCCAACATCAACTCTTTTAGCATGGCATATTTTAATGGGTGCTCACAATCATAAAAGATGTCCAAGATAGTATATTTATATGTGAAGACCTCTCTTTCTTTATTACTTCCTATTAATTGCGAAGATGACCAAAACTATGTTTGTCAACTCTCAACAACTTTTATTCATCATGCTTTTTATATGTGAGCTCATTACTCTCCATAAGATCCATATGATCTCTTTGTTTCTTTTTATTCTTTCTCTTTTATTTTATTCAGTCAAGATCATGGCAAAATAATCAAGCCCTTGACTCAACACTAATCTTTATTATATATAGCTCACGGACTCGATTACATACAAGGATCATAAAGCAAAACTCACAACTAGATCATACTAAAACTTTATTCTACTAGATCAAGATATTATCAAAAGGATCGAACTAAGAAAAGCGGTAAAGATAAAAGTAATGGTGATACGATACCGGGGCACTCCCCCAAGCTTGGCAGTTGCCAAGGGGAGTGCCTGTACCCATGTGATTATGTCTCCTTTGTTGGTGAAGAAGTTGATGGTTTTGTTGATGGCGTAGACTTGTCGTCCTTCTTCTAGGCATAGGCTCACCATCATAGAAGGATGATCGAGTCTCCTAAAACCTCAAATCTGCAGCCAAACTCATCCTCTTGAATCTATATTCATACTCACAGTTTTGATTTTGCAGGTCATAGATGTGGGCTTGGAGGTGCTCGATTTTCTCATGAAGCTTGAAGATGGCCTCCCCAATGTCCTTGACGTCCAGCTTGTGGTTGTTGGTGAACTCCGTGATCATCATGTGATTGGAATCAAGTCCACGCTCCACCATCTTCTGACACTTGAAAACTTCTTGCTCCAATGCCTCGAGCCTTGCCTCCGTGCTTCCAGTCTTCCTGGGCCCCTCAACATCGCGGATGTGCAACGACCCCTCACGCATCTCAATGGTTTGAGGGTGATGCAGCACTTCCGCGAGGTAGGGGTTGATGATATTCTCGAAGAACCGGTCCTTGGGGGCACTTGAGGACGACATGACGACCTGGATCTGTCAAACAAACAGCTCGAAACAAAGACATGAGATTTTTTGTGTGATACGATGGTCAAAACCTTCGGGAGATTATATAATGAATTTTTACCGACCAAAATACGTGTCGTGTACGAAAACGGAGTCTGGAGAGCACACGAGGTGCCCACGAGATAGGGGGCGCGCCCAGTAGGGTAGGGCGCGCCCTCCACCCTCATGGAGGCCTCGTGTCCTTCCCGGACTGCTTCTTATTTTTCTATTTTTCTAAATATTCCAAAATGGAATAAAATTCCTATTAGAACTGTTTTGGAGTCGGTTTACTTACCGTACCACATACCTATTCCTTTTCGGGGTCTGAAACGTTCCAGAAAGCGTCCCTTATGTATTCCTCCGGGGTTACGGTTTCAATAACATTGGTCTCAACATTTATAGGATTACCTGAGATATAATATTTAATTCTTTGACCGTTCACCACCTTTGGATTTGTGCCTTCCAAGTTGTTGATTTTTATGGCACCGGAACGATAGACCTCCTCGATAACGTAAGGACCTTCCCATTTAGAGAGAAGTTTTCCTGCAAAAAATCTTAAACAAGAGTTGTATAGCAATACATAGTCACCTACATTAAACTCACGCTTTTGTATCCTTTTGTCATGCCATCTTTTCACTTTTTCTTTAAATAATTTGGCATTCTCATAGGCTTGGGTTCTCCATTCATCAAGTGAGCTAATATCAAATAACCTCTTCTCACTGGCAAGTTTGAAATCATAATTGAGCTCTTTAATAGCCCAATATGCCTTATGTTCTAGTTCTAGAGGCAAGTGACATGCTTTATCATGAACCATTTTATATGGAGACATGCCCATAGGATTTTTATATGCAGTTCTATAGGCCCATAATTCATCATCAAGTTTCTTGGACCAATTCTTTCTAGATCTATTAACAGTCTTTTGCAAAATTAATTTGAGCTCTCTATTACTCAATTCTACTTGACCACTAGACTGTGGGTGATAAGGAGATGCAATTCTATGATTAACATCATACTTAGCAAGCATTTTATGAAAAGCACCATGAATAAAATGTGAACCACCATTAGTCAATAAATATCTAGGGACTCCAAACCTTGGAAAAATAACTTCTTTAAGCATTTTAATAGAGGTGTTATGATCAACACTACTAGTTGGAATAGCTTCTACCCACTTAGTAACGTATTCAACAACAACTAAAATATGTGTATAACCATTAGAGGTAGGAAAAGGTCCCATATAATCAAAGCCCCAAACATCAAATGGTTCAATAACAAGTGAATAATTCATAGGCATTTCTTGACGTCTACTAATATTACCAATTCTTTGACATTCATCACAAGATAAGACAAACTTACGGCCATCCTTGAAGAGAGTAGGCCAATCAAAACCGGATTGCAATACCTTGTGTGCAGTTCTATCTCCAGCGTGGTGTCCTCCATAAGCTTCGGAGTGACACTTGCGTAGGATCTGTTCCTGTTCATGCTCACGTACACAATGTCTAACAACACCATCTACTCCTTCTTTATAAAGGTGTGGGCCATCCCAAAAGTAATGCCTCAAATCAAAGAAGAACTTTTTCCTTTTGCTGGTATGTGAAACTAGGTGGTATAAATTTAGCAACAATATAATTAGCATAATCAGCATACCATGGAGCAGTATGAGAAGCATTTATGACATTTAATTGTTCATCAGGAAAGCTATCATCAATAGGTAGTGGATCATCAAGAACATTTTCTAACCTAGACAAGTTGTCCGCAATGGGGTTGTCAGCTCCCTTTCTATCAATGATATGCAAATCAAATTCTTGTTGCAAGAGAACCCATCTAATAAGTCTAGGTTTAGCATTGATACGTCCATGTTGCATCATGCTTTTCTATCAATATTTATTGCATTATGGGCTGTTATTACACATTATGTCACAATACTTATGCCTATTCTCTCTTATTTTACAAGGTTTACATAAAGAGGGAGAATGCCGATAGATGGGATTCTGGGCTGGAAAAGGAGCAAATATTAGAGACCTATTCTGCACAGCTCTAAATGTCCTGAAACTCCACGGAAGACGTTTTCCAAATATATAAAAAATACTGAGAGCAAGAACTTCACCAGGGGGGCCACACCCTGCCCACGAGGGTGGGGGGCAGGCCCCCTACCTCGTGGGCCCCCTGGTGGCCCTCCGATGACTATCTTCTCCTATATGAAGTCTTTCGATGGGAAAAAAATAGGAAGCCGTCTTCTCGGACGAAACTCCTCCGCCACGAGGCGGAGCCTTGGCGGAACCAATCTAGGGCTCTGGCGGAGCTGTTCTGCCGGGGAAACTTCCCTCTCAGAGGGGGAAATCATCGCCATCGTCATCACCAATGCTCCTCTCATCGGGAGACGGCAATCTCCATCAACATCTTCATCAACACCATCTCCTCTCAAAACCCTAGTTCATCTCTTGTATCCAATTCTTGTCTCCAAGTCTGGGATTGGTGCTAGTAGGTTGCTAGTAGTGTTAATTACTCCTTGTAGTTGATGCTAGTTGGTTTAATTCGTGCAAGATCATATGTTCAGATCCTATATGCACATTAATACCCCTCTGATTATGAACATGTTTATGCTTTATGAGTAGTTATTTTTGTTCCTGAGGACATGGGAGAAGTCTTGCTATTAGTAGTCATGTGAATTTGGTATTCGTTCGATATTTTGATGAGATGTATGTTGTCTCTCCTCTAGTGGTGTTATGTGAACGTCGACTACATGACACTTCACCATTGTTTGGGCCTAGAGGAAGGCATTGGGGAGTAATAAGTAGATGATGGGTTGCTAGAGTGACAGAAGCTTAAACCCTAGTTTATGCGTTGTTTCGTAAAGGGATGATTTGGATCCATATGTTTCATGCTATGGTTATGTGACGCCCCCGATTCAATCGTACACTAATCATGCACGCAAACGTGTACGATCAAGATCAGGGACTCACGGGAAGATATCACAACACAACTCTAAAAACATAAATAAGTCATACAAGCATCATAATACAAGCCAGGGGCCTCGAGGGCTCGAATACAATTGCTCGATCATAGACGAGTCAGCGGAAGCAACAATATCTGAGTACAGTCATAACTTAAACAAGTTTGCCTTAAGAAGGCTAGCACAAACTGGGATACAGATCGAAAGAGGCACAGGCCGCCTGCCTGGGATCCTCCTAAACTACTCTTGGGCGTCGTCAGCGGCCTGCACGTAGTAGTAGGCACCTCCAGTGTAGTAGTCGTCGTCAACGGTGGCGTCTGGCTCCTGGACTCCAACATCTGGTTGCGACAACCAGAAAGAAAGGAAAGGGGGAAACAAGGGGGAAGAAAGCAACCGTGAGTACTCATCCGAAGTACTCGCAAGCAAGGAACTACACTACATATGCATGGGTATATGTGTAAGGAGGCCATATCGGTGGACTGAACTGCAGAATGCCAGAATAAAAGGGGGATAGCTAGTCCTATCGAAGACTACGCTTCTGGCAGCCTCCGTCTCGCAGCACGTAGAAGAGAGTAGATTTAAGTCCTCCAAGTAGCATCTCCAAGTAGCATCTCCAAATAGCATCTCCAAGTAGCATCTCCAGTAGCATCGCATAGCATAACCCTACCCGGCAATCCTCCCCTCGTAACCCTGAGAGAGAGCGACCACCGGTGGTATCTGGCACTTGGAAGGGTGTGTTTTATTAAGTATCCGGTTCTAGTTGTCATAAGGTCAAGGTACAACTCCAAGTCGTCCTGTTACCGAAGATCACGGCTATTCGAATAGATTAACTTCCCTGCAGGGGTGCACCAACTTACCCAGCACGCTTGATCCCATTTGGCCGGACACACTTTCCTGGGTCATGCCCGGCCGCGGAAGATCAACACGTCGCAGCCCCACCTAGGCACAACAGAGAGGCCAGCACGCCGGTTTAAACCTAAGCGCACAGGGGTCTGGGCCCATCGCCCATAGCACACCTGCACGTTGCGTACGCGGCCGAAAGCGGAACTAGCCCCCTTAATACAAGAGCAGGCTTACGTTCCAATCCGGCGCGCGCCACTCAGTCGCTGGCGTCACGAAGTGCTTCGGCTGATACCACGACGTCGGGATACCCATAACTACTCCCGAGTAGATGGTTAGTGCGTATAGGCTCATAGCCAACTCAGATCAAATACCAAGATCTCGTTAAGCGTGTTAAGTATCCGCGAACGCCGAACAGGGCCAGGCCCACCTGTCTCCTAGGTGGTCTCAACCTGCCCTGTCGCTCCGCCACAAAGATCCACACAGAGGGCCGTCGGGACAAAGGTCCTTTCAGCCCCCCAATCCGTGAATCACTCGCGGGTACTCTTCGAGCGGACCCGACTTTAGTCACCATCTGTATAGTATGTATGTATGTATGTATAGTATATACCCGTGATCACCTCCCAAGTGATCACGGCCCGATAGTATAGCAAGGCAGACTGACAAGAATGTAGGGCCAATGATGATAAACTAGCATCCTATACTAAGCATTTAGGATTGCAGGTAAGGTATCAACAGTAGTAACAAGGACAGGCTATGCATCAGGATAGGTATAACAGAAAGCAGTAACATGCTACACTACTCTAATGCAAGCAGTATAGAGAAGAGTAGGCGATATCTGGTGATCAAGGGGGGGGCTTGCCTGGTTGCTCTAGCAAGAGAGAGGGGTCGTCAACACCGTAGTCGATCACAGGGGGTACCGGCAGCGGTCTCGGGGTCTACCGAAAAAAGTAACGGAGGGGGAACATAATAAATAATAGAGCAATCAAAGCATAACATGACAAATGCGGTGCTAGAGGTGATCTAACGCAGGGATAGGTGATACCGGTGAAGGGGGAAAACATCCGGGAACATATCCCCGGTGTTTCGCGTTTTCGGGCAGACGAGCCGGAGGGGGAAAGTTGCGAGTTCGATAGGTTAGGGGGGTGTGTCGGACGAACGGGTTGCGTATCCGGAATCGTCTTGTCGTTCTGAGCAACTTTCACGTTGAAAATAGTTTAATCCGAGTTACAGATTAAAAGTTATGATTTTCTAAAGGTTTTATTAATTTCTGGAATTTAATTAGTTATTTAAATTAATTAGAAAATGGAATAATGACATCAGCATGATGTCATGCTGACGTCAGCAGTCAACAGAGTTGACTGGTCAACCTGACGTGTGGGTCCCACATGTCATACTCCGCTTATACTAATTAGGATTTAACTAATCTAATTATAGTTTAATTAATTATCAATAGTTAATTAGATTAATTAAACAAGATTAATTAAGTTATTTAATTCACTAATTAACTAATTAATTAATTATTAATTTTATTAATTTATTCTTATTTTAATTCCCCCTTTTTTTTATAAAACGTTCTGGGGCAAGGGCCCCGTTTGTCATAGGCCCCTAGGGGCCATATTGGGTTCGGGTGCTACGGGCGCCGCAGGTGCGGGCGCTAGGCGCTGCGGGGCGCCCGACCCAGGAGAGGGCCGAGCGGGCGCAGAGGGGGGGCGCCGGCGCCGGGCGCGTGGTCAACGGCGTAGCACGGGCGGTCGCCGGAATGGGACGCCGGCAGAAGGGCAGTAGCGGGCACGGGCCGACGAGAGGAAGGACAAGGTCGCGAGCGGGAACGGCCGTGGCCATGGTGGCCGCGAGCAAAGGCGGGGCGCGGGCGCACGGACGGGCGCGGTTGCCGCGCGGTGAGCGCGAACGCGCATCGGGGATGTGCAGGGGAGGGCACTGAGCTGGGCTGGCGAGGGCACGGGGCGACCGGCGTGGTGCGGCGTCGTGAGGCCAGTCGGGGACGCGGCCGGGCGAGGGAGAGAGAGGAGGGGCACGGGGGGTGCTCACTTCGGGGAGTAGGGTCCGGGCAGCGGGCTCGACGGAGTTCGGGGAAGTCCGACGAGGGAGATCTGGCAAGGTCCAGGCGGCGACGCGGGTGAAGGGGACGAGGCAGCCACCGAGATCCGATGACGGTGCGGTCACGGATGGGGTGGCGTGGTCCTGGTCGACGACGTCGAGGTGGCGAGGTGCCGCCTCTAGATCGGGGAGGCGACGGGCGTCGGCGGTTAGCGACGGGGGGGGGGGGGGCGACGGGGTGAATGGGCGGCGCGGTCGGATCGAGCCCCCGATCTCGATCCCGATCGAGGGGGGAGGCAGAGGGGGAATCGGGGGGAGTGCGTGGGGCTCTCCCCTGGCGGCGCTGGAGGGAGAGGGTGGGGATCGAGCAACGTGGGGGGGGAAGTGGGGCGCTAGGGTTCGGCCCAGTGGGGAGTGGGGGGGTTATGCACGGGGCGAGTGGGCCGGCCTGGGGGCCCGATGGCCTACTGGACCGAGGCCTAGTGGGGGGGGGTGCTCCTTTTTTTTCTTTTCTTTTTTTGTTTCCTTTTTCCCTTTTCTTTTATTTAATCTTTTCGGTTTTATTAAATTATTTCAATTTTGTAGAATGTGAGAACAACACCTAAATATGGTATGTTAAAGATACCACTGCCACATTAATTTGGACAGCTAAATAAAATAGTTTAATATTTTATAAAATACAAAAGGCATTTACTTAATTTCTTTTGCTGCTGTTTTATTTACCTTTGAGCATTTAACATTTTATAAAAATGTGTTTACTCCACCATAATTAACTTTGTAATATTTGACAACCCCCGAACATTTTAGTTTTAATTTTTGAAAACTTTTATCGCCATCATAATTTTGAATTGAATTTCGAAACCGTTTTGAACTAACTCGAGATTCGCAACTATAATCGAGGTGACGTGGCAACACTAGCAGAGGATCACTGTAGCTTAATTACCCGGGCGTCACAATTCTCCTCCACTACTAGAAATCTCGTCCCGAGATTTAAGAGGGGGACTAGGGGGGAAAGGTCTGGTTACGAAATCCTAACGAATCTTCTCGTCTTTGGTTGCTTCTCCTCGAAGAGGTGGATCCATAGCGTTGATAACTTCACTCCTATGCCTCAATGCATCATGATGAAATCATCGTCCTTCCTTCAGGATCTCCATCATACTTAAGAAAGAACAAAAGGGGGGTATTCCGGGGGAACGAACCTCTGCAAGGTTGATTATCTGGTCAATAACACAGGGAAGGTGGTGGGAAGTAACTCCCGAATTCAAACTAAAGAAAGTATCGAGAGCAAAGTACGGAGGTACCATGAGAAGTTTCGAGCGGGTAGGCAATCGTTCGATGCCTGAAACAAAGGATGAAAGGGGTCCAGAGCAACGAGAATAAGTATTGCATCTGATACCAGAATAGATCGTCTCTAGGAAGGTGGTTGGTGATCTTCATACGAAGCCAATCGTGAGGAATAACTTCGGAGATATGGGTGTGCCGGAGAGTCAGGTTTCGATCCTGTGGAACTGTGGGTTATGGGCCCACCATGTGGTTATTATTATTATTATTATTATTATTATTTTTATAGGAGCAGTGACATCTTTCACGGTCATGATAGCAAGGCATGTCAGAGAGTACCATGTCAGTTATGTCGGCAACCACGTTGGTACCAAGGGCGAGGGACGAAGAGAACCACCTTCCTGCTCGTTGAACGAGGCGGACCAATAGGCAAAGTTCTCGTCCATCGGCGGTTACCGGAAGTCATCAACAGTAGAAACAGGGTTACACCAGACAGGAAGGTACACCGAGGTGTTTACCTAAGCAGGGGATTACCGTGCTCGGTTAAGTAGTTTACAAGAAAGTTTGAACAAAACAACGGGAAGGAAAATGTGCTTAAACACGTATATCAGGGGTATATCCTTCCCAAGAACAAGCAGAGCAAGATATCCATGACAGGATATTAGGTAGAAAACTCCTTAGGTAGCGGAGAGAAATTTCATGACATTACCCATACGGTGTTTGGATAATTGAGCAGGAAACATTTAGCATTGGGCTTCAAATGTTCTTGTTGAAAATCGGAGTACCATAGACATGCTTCGAGATAGCATTGACATGGTCATCAGGTGAAGATCAGACTTTGGAAACACGAAGGATCCATGAGGAATAACTTGTAGAATAAGTCTTACAATTTCCTCACGGATGAATGGATAACCTTGCTGAAAAGGAATCTATAATGATAGGTCCTCCAGCCGGGGGGGGGGGTGCTAGGCATGACATCATGTTACCGGGTCATCAAAGGATCAACATCATAACTCTTGGAAAATGTCCCAACCATCATATCCGACCAAGATTCAGATCCGATTTGTGTCATGATACCTCAGACTCAGGATGTCCGAGAAGAAAAGCTGCGACACATATCGACGAAATGACATTGTAAGATTCTCGGGAAATGAACTATGGGAGCGGTTTCCTGAAACAATAGTTCATCATTAAACCAAGGAGAGGATGAGGAGGTGACTGATGGACTCAGCGATAACTCATCGAGGTATCCAAAAGATAGATCTCCACAATTATGTGGATATGGAGATAACATTTGTCAGATCAAATGATATAATGGGATATGCTTGAGGAAAACATACATAATTAAACATTGGTTGAACGGTGCACCCGAAATATGGGTTGGGTTGCACGACCAATGTCAGAATGGTGATTCAATTAGCGAAGGACTTAGAATGAACTATCACCCATTCACTTCAAAGCAATAGGGTTGCTAGAAGTTTTGAATTCACACGTCATAGCTCCATTGTCGGTATTCTGGTTGAAAACAATACGGGGACCAAGGAATGAACGAAGATGGCAAGAAGTATTATGATATCAAGAAACATTAAGAGGTGGTGAAATTCTCACCACATTCTTGACAAAAAGAGATGGTAATACTTCCGAGGTAAGGAAGATCAACTGCTGGGTAGCAGTGATCTCAAGGTTTACACAAAACACGAACAAGTTGTGTTGAACGGAAGGCAATAAAGTGGTCGATGAGAACAAGAATCATCGAGGGGTAAGGATGGTATTACCCATCATTAATTCAATTGAATTCCTGGAAGAGATCATAAGGTTGATGATGACCACGACACAATTGTCGAGAGATTTCATGCAGATGTAGTCAATCAGCGACGACAACAATTCAAAGGAATGATGAAGCAAGAGGTTATTGGAACCACAGTTACGACATAAACTCGAAACCAAGCTTGTTGTTCAAGGCGAAATGATATGACGATGAGGATCGACGTAAGGTTAGTTCATCGTCAAAAATTGGTGCTCCGAGAATAAGGACCAGGTAGCACAGTTAGAATCGTCACGATAATGATATAGCCAAACAGGCTAGGAATGGCGTGATCGGGTACAAACTCGTACTTATAGAAGCTTACTGAAGAGTTGTTGAACCGTAGAGCGGACTCGGTTCAGTTATCAGGGTCTTTGAGTGTTCAATAACTCAGAGCCCGCGAAAAATTGGAATCAGTGGGAAGGTAGCACTTGATGAAGAACTCATAAAAAGTTATGCAGTTCCATGATAATCTCGAGATACCAGGGGGTAATACTCGACACAAGATCAAAGTAAAGGTTGGACTGGTGTATTGATCCATAGAAGACAATTGTTTTAACTTGTCCGAGAAATGAGATCAAAGAAGAACAATCATGGTCGGAACCACGATTGCAGAAGGCCAGATCCTAGATATAAGATGAACTTATACCAAAGGAATAATTCATTTAAGAGAAGCTTTAATGATAAGATCTACATCGTGTCCATGGGCATGAACACAAGTTCAAGGTCGACTCCCACTTCTCCAATGCATAACCTTTCATTCACTTCTCACGTTCGATGAAGTTGCAGTGTTGAAATTTTATCTGGTGAAGCACCAGAAGAGTATGACTCGTGAAAACTTTCGGGTTCACACGGTTTAGAGAAAGCATATGTTCAACCCATAGGGGCTTCTTAGAAACATATACCACAAGTTTCAAGAGTAATTAACACAAGCCCGAAAGCAGAGCATGGTTGGCCAAGTAGAGGATACAACTTAACAAAGGCATTATGTATCAGGGGAAGAACTCACAAAGTGATCAAATGTGAAGGACACTGTCGGATAACAACCCAACAAAGGACTTGATGGTCCACAAAGGATCTAATACGAGTATCAGTACTCAACTAGAGGAAGAAGAATGCAAGGAGATCAAATTATAGAAACAACTGGCTAACTCAATTGTCAAATGCAAAGGAATTATGATTTCCAAATCAAGGGATCAGAAGCAATGCTCTGATTAGGGATGGATAACTTGAATAGCCTTAGGGTACAATCAACGACAATTGGATTGGTCGAGAACCAATTCTAGTTAAAAGAATGGAAGCTCAGCCAGAAAGGTAATTTATAAGGATCAATGAGCATTGCGTGTATTCGCAACATATTGAGTCAACAGACTCAAAATGATAATGACAAGGAATGTCAATAAGATTTCTATACTTATGGGATTAATCATAATGAAAGCAAACAAGAAATTCCACAGCAATAGGTTGCTGAGGATTTTCGGAATATCGGGTGGTATTTCGAAGACTTTTGTGTAACACATGAACAACTGGGGGATGGGCGGATACTCGATAAATGCGAGAATTAACCGTAGGGGTATTCAAGTGACAAGAACAGCAATGCAGTAAGCTCAAGGGAGTATCGAAACCACGATGAGTTTTTTTAGGGTATCTTGTAATAACAAGACCACTGGGGATGAATGTAAGAATAACAAATGCAAATTGTTATCCATAAGGGTTTGCAGTGGAAGGTGAATTGCAAACGCGATGAACACAAGTTCTCGGGTTAACAGCGGAGAGTATCTTCAGGGTCTTCTGATGCAGCAGACGATCATCAGTAATAAGGGGCTCTCTGGGTGAAAATGATAACGAGATCCTAATGTTAGATTTAGCAAAATTCATTTAACCCGAATAGAAGAGATGTCAGAGTCCCAGAGTATAGGTCGAGGAATAAAAGATCCTAATACCACCCAATGGCGACGTGGGCCCATGGGCCGCACAGCCATGTTAGTAAAAGTTTTGTAAAGTCTAGACTCAACTTCGGCCAAGGAGTTGGAAAGGGGGATTCCTACAGGCAGTCGGCTCTGATACCAACTTGTGACGCCCCCGATTTGATCGTACACTAATCATGCACGCAAACGTGTACGATCAAGATCAGGGACTCACGGGAAGATATCAGAACACAACTCTAAAAACATAAATAAGTCATACAAGAATCATAATACAAGCCAGGGGCCTCGAGGGCTCGAATACAATTGCTCGATCATAGACGAGTCAGCGGAAGCAACAATATCTGAGTACAGTCATAAGTTAAACAAGTTTGCCTTAAGAAGGCTAGCACAAACTGGGATACAGATCGAAAGAGGCGCATGCCTCCTGCCTGGGATCCTCCTAAACTACTCTTGGGCGTCGTCAGTGGCCTGCACGTAGTAGTAGGCACCTCCAGTGTAGTAGTCGTCATCGACGGTGGCGTCTGGCTCCTGGACTCCAACATCTGGTTGCGACAACCAGAAAGAAAGGGAAGGGGGAAACAAGGGGGAAGAAAGCAACCGTGAGTACTCATCCGAAGTACTCGCAAGCAAGGAACTACACTACATATGCATGGGTATATGTGTAAGGAGGCCATATCGGTGGACTGAACTGCAGAATGCCAGAAAATAAAAGGGGGATAGCTAGTCCTATCGAAGACTACGCTTCTGGCAGCCTCCGTCTCGCAGCACGTAGAAGAGAGTAGATTTAAGTCCTCCAAGTAGCATCTCCAAGTAGCATCTCCAAATAGCATCTCCAAGTAGCATCTCCAGTAGCATCGCATAGCATAACCCTACCCGGCGATCCTCCCCTCGTAACCCTGAGAGAGAGCGACCACCGGTGGTATCTGGCACTTGGAAGGGTGTGTTTTATTAAGTATCCGGTTCTAGTTGTCATAAGGTCAAGGTACAACTCCAAGTCGTCCTGTTACCGAAGATCACGGCTATTCGAATAGATTAACTTCCCTGCAGGGGTGCACCAACTTACCCAGCACGCTTGATCCCATTTGGCCGGACACACTTTCCTGGGTCATGCCCGGCCGCGGAAGATCAACACGTCGCAGCCCCACCTAGGCACAACAGAGAGGCCAGCATGCCGGTCTAAACCTAAGCGCACAGGGGTCTGGGCCCATCGCCCATAGCACACCTGCACGTTGCGTACGCGGCCGAAAGCGGAACTAGCCCCCTTAATACAAGAGCATGCTTACGTTCCAATCCTGCGTGCGCCACTCAGTCGCTGGCGTCACGAAGTGCTTCGGCTGATACCACGACGTCGGGATACCCATAACTACTCCCGCGTAGATGGTTAGTGCGTATAGGCTCGTAGCCAACTCAGATCAAATACCAAGATCTCGTTAAGCGTGTTAAGTATCCGCGAACGCCGAACAGGGCCAGGCCCACCTGTCTCCTAGGTGGTCTCAACCTGCCCTGTCGCTCCGCCACGAAGATCCACACAGAGGGCCGTCGGGACAAAGGTCCTTTCAGCCCCCCAATCCGTGAATCACTCGCGGGTACTCTTCGAGCGGACCCAACTTTAGTCACCATCTGTATAGTATGTATGTATGTATAGTATATACCCGTGATCACCTCCCAAGTGATCACGGCCCGATAGTATAGCAAGGCAGACTGACAAGAATGTAGGGCCAATGATGATAAACTAGCATCCTATACTAAGCATTTAGGATTGCAGGTAAGGTATCAACAGTAGTAACAAGGACATGCTATGCATCAGGATAGGTATAACAGAAAGCAGTAACATGCTACACTACTCTAATGCAAGCAGTATAGAGAAGAGTAGGCGATATCTGGTGATCAAGGGGGGGGGGGGCTTGCCTGGTTGCTCTGGCAAGAGAGAGGGGTCGTCAACACCGTAGTCGATCACAGGGGGTACCGGCAGCGGCCTCGGGGTCTACAGAAAAAAGTAACGGAGGGGGAACATAATAAATAACAGAGCAATCAAAGCATAACATGACAAATGCGGTGCTAGAGGTGATCTAACGCAGGGATAGGTGATACCGGTGAAGGGGGAAAACATCCGGGAAAATATCCCCGGTGTTTCACGTTTTCGGGCAGAGGAGCCGGAGGGGGAAAGTTGTGAGTTCGATAGGTTAGGGGGGTGTGTCGGACGAACGGGTTGCGTATCCGGAATCGTCTTGTCGTTCTGAGCAACTTTCACGTTGAAAATAATTTAATCCGAGTTACAGATTAAAAGTTATGATTTTCTAAAGATTTTATTAATTTCTGGAATTTAATTAGTTATTTTAATTAATTCGAAAATGGAATAATGACATTAGCATGATGTCATGCTGGCGTCAGCAGTCAACAGAGTTGACTGGTCAACCTGACGTGTGGGTCCCACATGTCATACTCTGCTTATACTAATTAGGATTTAACTAATCTAATTATAGTTTAATTAATTATCAATAGTTAATTAGGTTAATTAAACAAGATTAATTAAGTTAATTAATTCACTAATTAACTAATTAATTAATTATTAATTTTATTAATTCATTCTTATTTTAATTCCCCTTTTTTTTATAAAACGTTTTGGGGCAAGGGCCCCGTTTGTCATAGGCCCCTAGGGGCCATATTGGGTTCGGGTGCTACGGGCGCCGCAGGTGCGGGCGCTAGGCGCTGCGGGGCGCCCGACCCAGGAGAGGGCCGAGCGGGCGCAGAGGGGGGGCGCCGGCACCGGGCGCGTGGTCAACGGCGTAGCACGGGCGGTCGCCGGAATGGGACGCCGGCAGAAGGGCAGTAGCGGGCACGGGCCGACGAGAGGAAGGACAAGGTCGCGAGCGGGAACGGCCGTGGCCGTGGTGGCCGCGAGCAAAGGCGGGGCGCGGGCGCGCGGACGGGCGCTGTTGCCGCGCGGTGAGCGCGAATGCACATCGGGGATGTGCAGGGGAGGGCGTTGAGCGGGGCTGGCGAGGGCACGGGGCGACCGGCGTGGTGCGGCGCCGTGAGGCCAGTCGGGGACGCGGCCGGGTGAGGGAGAGAGAGGAGGGGCGCGGGGGTGCTCACTTCGAGGAGTAGGGTCCGGGCAGCGGGCTCGATGGATTTCGGGGAAGTCCGACGAGGGAGATCCGGCGAGGTCCAGGCGGCGGCGCGGGTGAAGGGGACGAGGCAGCCACCGAGATCCGGCGACGGAGCGGTCGCGGACGGGGCGGCGTGGTCCTGGTCGATGACGTCAAGGTGGCGAGGCGCCGCCTCTAGATCGGGGAGGCGACGGGCGTCGGCGGTTAGCGACGGGGGGGCGACGGGGTGAATGGGCGGCGCGGTCGGATCGAGCCCCCGATCTCGATCCCGATCGAGGGGGGAGGCAGAGGGGGAATCGGGGGGGGAGTGCGTGGGGCTCTCCCCTGGCGGCGCTGGAGGGAGAGGGTGGGGATCGAGCAACGTGGGGGGGGGGAGTGGGGCGCTAGGGTTCGGCCGATTGGGGAGTGGGGGGGTTATGCACGGGGCGAGTGGGCCGGCCTGGGGGCCCGATGGCCTGCTGGACCGAGGCCCAGTGGGGTGGGTGCTCCTTTTTTTCTTTTCTTTTTTTGTTTTCTTTTTCCCTTTTCTTTTATTTAATCTTTTCGGTTTTATTAAATTATTTCAATTTTGTAGAATGTGAGAACAACACCTAAATATGGTATGTTAAAGATACCCCTGCCACATTAATTTGGACAGCTAAATAAAATAGTTTAATATTTTATAAAATACAAAAGGCATTTACTTAATTTCTTTTGCTGTTGTTTTATTTACCTTTGAGCATTTAAACATTTTATAAAAATGTCTTTACTCCACCATAATTAACTTTGTAATATTTGACACCCCCCGAACATTTTAGTTTTAATTTTTGAAAACTTTTATCGCCATCATAATTTTGAATTGAATTTCGAAACCGTTTTGAACTAACTCGAGATTAGCAACTATAATCGAGGTGACGTGGCAACACTAGCAGAGGATCACTGTAGCTTAATTACCCGGGCGTCACAGGTTAGGTTTACCTTAATATTTTTTTGTAGTTGCGGATGCTTGCAATAGAGGTTAATCATAAGTGGGATGCTTGTACAAGTAAGGACAGTACCCAAGCACCGGTCCACCCCCATACCAAATTATCAAAGTACCGAACGCGAATCATATGAGCGTGATGAAAACTAGCTTGACGATATTCCCATGTGTCCTCGGGAGCGCTTTTCTCTATATAAGAGTTTGTCCAGGCTTGTCCTTTGCTACAAAAAGGATTGGGCCACCTTTCTGCACTTTATTTGATTTTGTTACTTGTTGCTCGTTACAAATTATCCTATCACAAAACTATCTATTACCACTTATTTCAGTACTTGCAGAGAATACCTTGCTGTAAACCGCTTATCATTTCCTTCTGCTCCTCGTTGGGTTCGACACTCTTACTTATCGAAAGGACTATGATAGATACCCTGTATTTCTGGGTCATCTAGACTCTTTTCTGGCACCATTGCCGGGGAGTGAAGCGCCTTTGGTAGGTTGAATTTGGTAAGGAAAAATTTATATAGTGTGCTGAAATTTACTATCACTTGTTATTATGGAAAGTAATCCTCTGAGGAGCTTGTTCGGGGTATCTTCACCCCGACCAGTAGAGCAAAGAGTTGCTCCTCAACCTACTCAACCTACTCAACCTACTAAAAATGAAAATGAAAATGAAAATGTCTTCTTTGAAATTCCTTCGGGTATGATAGAAAAACTGCTAGCTAATCCCTTTTTAGGAGATGGAACAAAACATCCTGATGAGCATCTAATATATGTGGATGAAGTTTGTGGACTATTTAAGCTTGCATGTGTACCCGGAGATGTTGTTAAGAAGAAGGTCTGCCCTTTATCTTTGAAGGGAGACACATCGACATGGTATAGGCTATGTGATGATATGTGGTCTTGGAATTACAAACGATTGAAATTGGAATTTCGTCAGAAGTTTTATCCTATGCATCTTGTTCATCGTGATCGCAATTACATATATAATATTTGGCCTCGCGAAGGAGAAAGCATCGCTCAAGCTTGGGGGAGGCTTAAATCAATGTTATATTCATGCCCCAATCATGAGCTCTCAAGAAAAATGATTATTCAAAATTTCTATGTTAGGCTTTCTGATAACAATCGCACCATGCTGGATACTTCTTGTGCTGGTTCTTTTATGATGAAGACTATTGAATTCAAATGGGATTTATTGGAAAGAATTAAACGCAACTCTGAAGATTGGGACCTCGACAAAGGTAAGGAGTTAGGTATAACACCTAGTTTTGATTGTGTTAAATCTTTTATGGATACCAATATTTTTTGTAAATTTAGCACTAAATATGGACTTGACTCTGAGATAGTAGCTTCTTTCTATGAATCTTTTGCTACTTATGTTGATCTCCCCAAGGATAAGTGGTTTAAATATCATCCTCCCATAGAAGTAAAAGTAGCTGCACCTATTAAAGTTGAAGAAAAGATTGTCACTTATAATGATCCTACTGTTCCTACTGCATATGTTGAGAAACCACCTTTCCCTGTTAGGATAAAGGATCATGCTAAAGCTTCAACTGTGGTTCGTAAAAGCAATATTAAAACATATACACCTCCTGAGCAAGTTAAAGTTGAACCTAATATTGTTATTGTTAAAGATCTCTTGTCTGATAATATTGACGGGCATGTTATTTATTTCTGTGATGAAACTGCTAGAATTGCTAAACCCTGTGCTAAAGATTAACCTAGACCTGTGGTAGGCATGCCTGTTATTTTTGTTAAAATATGAGATCATTGTTATCATGGCTTATGTGATATGGGTGCCAGTGCTAGCGCAATACCTCATTCCTTATACAAAGAAATTATGCATGAGATTGCACCTGCTGAAATAGAAGATATTGATGTCACAATTAAACTTGCCAATAGAGATACTATTTCACCAATGGGAATTGTTAGAGATGTTGAAGTCTTGTGTGGGAAAACTAAATATCCTGCTGATTTTCTTGTTCTTGGTTCCCCACAAGATAGCTTTTGTCCCATTATATTTGGTAGACCCTTCTTGAACACCGTTAATGCTACCATAGATTGCAAAAGGGATGTTGTTACTATCAGTTTAGATGATATGACATGAATTTAATTTGTCTAAATTTAGTAGACAACACCGTGAAGAAGAATTACCTAATAGGGATGAAATTATTGGTCTTGCTCCTATTGCCGTACCTCCTAGTGATCCTTTAGCACATTATTTGCTAGACCATGAAAATGATATGTTTATGAATGAAAGAAGGGAATTAGATGAGGTATTCTTTAAACAGGAACCTATTCTGAAAAATAATTTACCTGTTGAAATCCTAGGGGATCCTCCTCCGCCCAAGGGTGATCCCGTGTTTGAGCGTAAATCGTTACCTGATACTCTTAAATATGCTTATCTTGATGAGAAAAAGATATGTCATGTTATTATTAGTGCTAACCTTTCACAGCATGAGGAAGAGAGATTATTTAAAACTCTGAAGAAACATCCTGTTGCTATTGGGTATACTCTTAATGATCTTAAGGGCATTAGTCCCACTCTATGTCAACATAAAATTAATTTGGAAGAAGATGCTAAACCAGTTCGTGATCATCAATGCCGGCTGAATCCTAAAATGAAAGAAGTGATAAGAAAGGAAATACTAAAGCTCCTTGGGGAAGGTATAATCTATCCCGTTGCTGATAGTCAGTGGGTAAGCCTTGTCCATTGTGTCCCTTAGAAGGGAGGTATTACTGTTGTTCCTAATGATAAAGATGAATTGATCCCGCAAAGAATTATTACAGGTTATAGGATGGTAATTGATTTCCGCAAATTAAATAAGGCTACTAAAAAGGATCATTACCCCTTACCTTTTATCGATCAAATGCTAGAAAGGTTATCCAAACATACACATTTTTGCTTTTGAGATGGTTATTCTGGTTTCTCTCAAATTCCGGTGTAAGCCAAAGATCAATCAAATACTACTTTTACATGCCCTTTTGGTACTTTTGCTTATAGACGTATGCCTTTTGGTTTATGTATTGCACCTGCTACCTTTCAAAGATGCATGATGGCTATATTCTCTGACTTATGTGAAAAGATTTGTGAGGTTTTCATGGACGAATTTTCCGTCCATGGATCTTCTTTGGATGATTGCTTAAGCAACCTTGATCGAGTTTTGCAGAGATGTGAAGAAACTAATCTTGTCTTGAATTGGGAAAAGTGCCACTTTATGGTTAATTAAGGTATTGTCTTGGGGCATAAAGTTTCTAAAAGAGGTATTGAAGTTGATAAAGCCAAGGTTAATGCTATTGAAAAGATGCCATATCCCAAGGACATCAAAGGTATAAGAAGTTTCCTTGGTCATGCCAGATTTTATAGGAGGTTCATTAATGACTTCTCAAAAATTTCTCGGCCTCTGACTAATTTATTACAAAAAGATATACCATTTGTTTTTGATGATGATTGTGTAGAAGCATTTGAAATACTTAAGAAAGCATTGATTTCTGCACCTATTGTTCAGCCACCTGATTGGAATTTACCCTTTGAAATTATGTGTGATGCTAGTGATTATGCTATAGGTGTTGTTCTAGGACAAAGAGTTGATAAGAAATTAAACGTTATTCAATATGCTAGTAAAAACCTAGACAATGCTCAAAGAAATTATGCTACCACTGAAAAAGAATTCTTAGCAGTTGTATTTGCTTGTGATAAGTTCAGACCTTATATTGTTGATTCTAAAGTAACTATTCACATTGATCACGCTGCTATTAAATATCTCATGGAAAAGAAAGATGCTAAACCTAGACTTATTAGATGGGTTCTCTTGCTACAAGAATTTGACTTACATATTGTTGATAGAAAGGGAGCTGAGAACCCCGTTGCAGACAACTTGTCTAGGTTAGAAAATGTGCTTGATAACCCATGTCCTATTGATGATAGCTTTCCTGATGAGCAATTAAATGTCATAAATGCTTCTCATACTGCTCTGATTATGCTAATTACATAGTTGCTAAGTTTATACCACCTAGTTTCACATACCAGCAAAAGAAAAAGTTCTTCTATGATTTGAGGCATTACTTTTGGGATGACCCACATCTTTATAAAGAAGGAGTAGATGGTGTTATTAGACGTTGTGTACCTGATCATGAACAGGAACAGATCCTACAGAAGTGTCACTCCGAAGCTTATGGAGGACACCATGCTGGAGATAGAACTACACATAAGGTATTGCAATCTGGTTTTTATTGGCCTACTCTCTTCAAGGATGCCCGTAAGTTCGTCTTATCTTGTGATGAATGTCAAAGAATTGGTAATATTAGTAGACGCCAAGAAATTCCTATGAACTATTCACTCGTTATTGAACCATTTGATGTTTGGGGCTTTGACTATATGGGACCCTTTCCTTCCTCTAATGGATATACACATATTTTAGTTGCTATTGATTACGTTACTAGTGGGTAGAAGCTATTCCAACTAGTAGTGCTGATCATAACACTTCTATTAAAATGCTTAAAGAAGTTATTTTTCCAAGATTCGGCGTCCCTAGATATTTAATGACTCATGGTGGTTCACATTTTATTCATGGTGCTTTCCATAAATTGCTTGCTAAATATGATGTTAATCATAGAATGGCATCTCCCTATCACCCATAGTCTAGTGGTCAAGTAGAACTGAGTAATAGAGATCTCAAATTAATTTTGCAAAAGACTGTTAATAGATCTAGAAAGAATTGGTCCAAGAAACTTGATGATGCATTATGGGCCTATAGAACTGCATATAAAAATCCTATGGGTATGTCTCCGTATAAAATGGTTTATGGAAAAGCATGTCACTTACCTCTCGAACTAGAACACAAGGATATTGTACTATTAAAGAACTCAATTATGATTTCAAACTTGCCGGTGAGAATAGGCTATTAGATATTAGCTCACTTGATGAATGGTGAACCCAAGCCTATGAAAATGCCAAGCTGTTTAAAGAAAAAGTTAAAAGATGGCATGACAAAAGAATACAAAAGCGTGAGTTTAATGTAGGTGATTATGTATTGCTATACAACTCTCGTTTAAGATTTTTTGCAGGAAAACTTCTCTCTAAATGGGAAGGTCCTTACGTTATCAAGGATGTCTATCGTTCCGGTGCCATAAATATCAACAACTTCGACGGCACAAATCTGAAGGTGGTAAACGGTCAAAGAATCAAACATTATATCTCAGGTAATCCCATAAATGTTTAAACCAATGTTATTGAAACTGTAACCCCGGAGGAATACATAAGGGACACTTTCCGAAACGTTTCAGAATCCGAAAAGGAATAGGTATGTGGTAAAGTAAGTAAACCGACTCCAAAACAGTTTTTAAGGCAATATTTCTCCGTTTTGGAATATTTAGAAAAATAGAAAAATAAGTAGCAATCCGGGAAGGACACGGGGGCTCCACGAGGGTGGAGGGCGCGCCTTACCCTCCTGGGCGCACCCCTACCTCCTGGGCACCTCGTGTGCTCTCTGGACTTCGTTTTCATACACGTTACGTATTTTGGTCGGTAAAAATTCATTATATAATCTCCCGGAGGTTTTGACTCCCGTATCACGCAAAAATCTCTTTTCTTTGTTTCGAGCTGTCCTGCTGCAGATTTGAGCAACATGTCATCCTAGGATTCGGAAGGAGAGAGCTATGTGGCTAATTACCTTGCAGACCCTAAAGTTTATGGGGATGTGGAGCATTGTGGTTGGACTACTGAAGAAGAAGAGGACTATGAACCTTAGGGAAAGGAGGAGACGAGCTCAGATGAAGTCCCACTACCTCAACCTGGGGACATGCATGTGGAGTTCAAAAAGTTAAGCCTCCCTGATAAAGTGAAGAAACCTAAGATCGAGTTTATCCCTTTTGGCCTCTTGTAGGAAAATAAACAGGAACTATGCAAAAAGATACTGAGCCTAGTGTAGGAGATCAAGGACCTAAGCTACCAGAATTCTGTTCTCGAGCGTAAACTAAGGAAGAAACCTACGCCATCAACCAAATCACCACCGTCTCCACCAACAAAGAAGAATTGAGTATCTGGTATGGCCACCCCCCTTGGCAACTGCCAAGCTTGGGGGAGTGCCCCGGTATCGTATCACCATCACTTTAATCTTTACCGTTTTTCTTAGTTTGATCCTTTGGGTAATATCTTGATCTAGTAGAATAAAAGTTCTTAGTATGATCTAGTAGTGAGTTTTGCTTTATTATCCTTCTATGTAATCAAGTCCGTGAGCTATATATAATAAAGATTAGTGTTGAGTCAAGGGCTTGATTATTTTCCATGATCCTAAGTGAATAAAAGAAAAGGGAAATAAATAAAAAGAAACAAAGAGATCATGTCAGCCTTATGGGAGTAATGAGCTCACATAGAAAAAGTATGATGGATAAAAGTTGTTGAGAGTTGGCAAACATAGTTTTGGTCATCGTTGCAATTAATAGTAAGTAATAAATAAAGAGAGGTCTTCACATATAGATATACTATCTTGGACATATTTTATGATTGTGAGCACTCACTAAAATATGACATGCTAAAGAGTTGACGTTGGACAAGGAAGACAACGTAATGGGTTACGTTTTCTTACATCTGAGATAAATTATATTGTCTTGGATCCTCCAACATGTTGAGCTTGCCTTTCCCCCTCATGCTAGCCAAATTCACCGCAACAAGTAGAGATACTACTTGTGCTTCCAAATACCCTTAAACCAGTCTTGCCATGAGAGTCCACCAAACCTACCTATGGATTGAGTAAGATCCTCCAAGTAAGTTGTCATCGGTGCAAGCAATAAAACTTGCTCTCTAAATATGTATGACTTATTAGTGTGGGAGAAAATAAGCTTTATACGATCGTGTGATATGGAAGAAATAAAAGCGACAGACTGCATAATAAGGTCCATATCACAAGTGGCAATATAAAGTGACGTTCTTTCGCATTAAGATTTTGTGCATCCAACCATAAAAGCGCATGACAACCTCTGCTTCCCTCTGCGAAGGGCCTATCTTTTACTTTTATCTCCTACTTTGCATAAGAGTCATGGTGATCTTCACCCTTCTTTTTTACATTTTATCCTTTCGCAAGCACAATATGTTGGAAAGATCCTGGTATATATGGCTAATTGGTTGTGAGTTTTCATGAACTATTATTGTTGACATTACCCTTGAGGTAAAATGTTGGGAGGCAAAACTATAAGCCCCTATCTTTCTCTGTGTCCGATTAAAACTCCATACCCATAAGTATTGCGTGACACTACTAGGGAAAACCCTAGTAGTAGCGCGGGTTTTGAGGCTAGCAGTAGCGCGGGTGGCCATGCTACTAATAAGGCGCTACAGCTAACTTATAGTAGTAGCGCGGTCCTTACCCGCGCTACTAAAGTTGACGATATCAGCAGCGCTTTTTATGAACGCGCTACTATTACTTAGCTGTAGCGATTTCGCAGTCCCTCGCTACTGCTATATCTTTCATCATTTTCCCCCCGTACCCCTTTCCCTTTCAGTTTCCCTTTCAGATACTTGATACTAGGTACTGCTAGTAGATATCAAATTCATAAACCATTACTGGGTAGTACTCCCTTCATTCCAAATTACTCGTCGTGGTTTTAGTTCAAACCACGATGAGTAATTTGGAACGAAAGGAGTACTAGATAACAATTTAATGCATAGTCAACATGCATCCTCAAGCAGTACAAGGTCATATCAACGGCGATCATCATATGTAGTTCTAGATGATATCGACGACGATCATCATATGTAGTTCTAGATGATATAGCCACACACACACATATGTAGTTCTAGATGATATAGCCACACACACATATGTAGTTCTAGATGATATCGAAGACAATCATCATCCTCAAGCCTGGGCGGTTGGTGTTCCTGATAGTAATTAGGATGGCCTGTCCAACACGAAGATTCTTGCCATCGAGGAATTTCTTCCACCCAACCGAGTTTAGTGTGTGCGACCGTCCGTGTCCACGCAGTAAGTATAGGTTGTGATGGAGCCCCTTGCAGTAAGGCGTAGTCCAGCTGAGCCTTCTTCATCAGGCTCGATACCATAACTCACAGATATGCTCTTTGCCAATTTATGAATAAGAAAAACATTTCAATTAATAAATAGCCTCGCAAATAAGTACATATGGATTATCTACACTATTAATAGTTTCCTTAGATTCTACACTAATAAGCATGTGATCGAACTCTACACTAAAACATATCATCGACTAGATTCCACACAACATACCATATCATTGGACTGTACACTAAGTATTTCATCGGATAATTTGCATTTGTAAGTATAACATACCATATCATGTCGATCAACCATGGTATTTGTTAGGAGGGTCACGAATGGCACCCCGACAAAGTTAGCACGTGGCGAAATTATGTCCCATAGGTTGGACACCTCCTCCTCGCTCAGCCTTGTTCTTTGAGCTACGATGGCTTCATGAAGTGGGTCCTCATCATCTTCATTGAGTGGGTCCTCATTATCTTCATCATCTTTATCATCTTCGTCATCTTCATCATCTTCCACCATGTTGAGATAAATGACAGCCAGCTTGGGTCTTTCTGCTTTGAAGGAGAAGCTGATCAACTCACCACCAGTAAGACGCATGCGAGCGACGAAATGGGCCCATGCATCTCCTCCAATCTGCGACATATTGCGTCCTTTCTCGACCTCCATAGTGTACGGCCCCCAGGAGCCTCAAATGTCACAGTGTCTCCTGTCAGCTTGTTGAATTTCAACCTCACATTGCATGGGACGATCTGTGTAAAATAAGAAAAATGACACAATGCAGTAATGCCAACACTAAAAATAAAATAGTTATTATATTTCATCTAATTTCTTACCGCCGCATGATGAAAACCCGGCTGGAAGTAGATGCCGAACAGCTTGCCCGTTGCAAGGCTGCTGGGGCACCTTGACTTGCACAGTCGACATAGTGGTGGTGGTGGTGGCGCCATTTTTCCTAAAGCAATATGAGCAAAGGATTAACGACCCACTTCATAGTAAAGAAAAACAGTAGCATGAGATATTTTTGGTTCTTCCGCGAGAAGCAATTTGATGGACAATTATAATCCTAAGATCTAGTAACATATTAGATGACAAGGTACCACCTACATTTTTCCAAAAAGTAACTAAAACAACTAAATGAAAATGTTATAAATCAACTAAATGAAAATGTTCTAAATCAACTAAATGAAAATGGTGCATACTAAATCAACTAAATGCCTACTAAATCAACTAAATGCCTACTAAATCAACTAAATGAACTAGCCTACTAAATCAACTAAATCAAAATGTTCTAAATCAACTAAATCAACTAGCCTACTAAATCAACTAAATCAAAATGTTCTAAATCAACTAAATCAACTAGCCTACTAAATCAACTAAATCAAAATGTAGGGACCACGGAGGAGGAGGCCGGTACCGAGTCCAGCAAGGAGGAGGAGGGGCCGGCCGGCGGCCAGTGGAGGGAGGAAGGCGGAGCGAGGAGGGGCCGGCCGGCAGCCAGTGGAGGGAGGACGGAGGAGGAAGGCGGAGCGAGGAGGGGCCGACCAGCGGTGAGTGGAGAGGGAGGACGGAGGAGGAGGCCCGTACCGAGTCCAGCAAGGAGGAGGAGGTGACGGCGGCGCAGAGTGTCGTGGAATCGACACTCCAGATGTCCTAGAGCAAGGACTTAGTCGTACGGCCATCGCACTAGGAAGCTTGAAGGGGTTAATCGGGACAAAGGACACAAGAGAGTTTTATACTAGTTCGGCCCCTTATGATGAAGGTAAAAGCCTACGTTTAGTTGGGATTGGTATTGCCGAGGTTTCAACTTCCAAGAGGCTCAACTCGCCGGCTTGGTTATCGACTTGGTTGTTTTTCTTCCCCTAAACCGCCACCGGGTCGTCCCCATATATACACGGGATGACGCCCGGTGGCCTACAGAGTCCCGGCCGGCTCATAATCGAGTCCGGCTCGGTGACTTTCTTTACATGTCTTTATGTACAAGTATTTCCTTACATGTGGCGGTTTACTTACAATATCGGGCCTCAAGCCGACCCCAGGCCTTTGGGCCTTCTATAAGACTTAATAAACTATAAACTTGGATTCTTACTGAGCTTCTTGCGTAACCCGCCATTGAAGCTGACCCGGCCCCTCCTGGGCGGGTCTCAACTGATAATAATATCCCCAACATTAGGCCCCAGGTTGACTTTGAACTTTGTTCTTTGTCAATCTTCAATACTTAGTCAAAATCCATCCTCTGTCTGAAAACTTCTGTAACCCGCCATGACGTCATCTTTTGAAAACACAAAAAACCTTCATGACGTCATCTTAGAACGGATCTTTCATTTTTTAATGCCTTCCGAGAATCGAGGCGTCTATTTAGTTGGATAATTATTATTGGGTCTCCTTGATTTTCGCGCCCGCCTGTTCGCATCTGCCCTTATAAATAGGCATGCAGCCGGTCCTTCCCATTCTCCTTTCTTCCTTATCTTCTTCCTCTCGCAACCTCCGTCATTGCTCGAGCTCCGCCACTGCCACAACTCTCATCGTCGTCATCAAGCTCGGCCGCTGCATTATCCTGAGTCCGACCAGAGGACGCGGCGACTCTTCGCGGCAGGCCTGCATCTCGTAAGTTTTTCTTCTCTCACACACCTAGATCTGTTCTAGGTTTAGCAAGTTCTTCAGTGTTCTTCACCTGTTCGCAATGGATCATCTTGTAGATCTTCTCTGCAACTTCTTTTGATCCAAAGAAGAGATATAACTCGCGCGGTAGTTGTTTGGCATTCATTTTTGATATCAGTAGATCCCTTTTGTCTGTATAGATGCTTCTTTACAGTCGACGAACTCATCTGTACTAGGTTTTTATGTCTAGAATATTTTCCTTTTTGAAACAGCCTTTTGACCCAAAATGATAATGATAGCTTGGTGAAACTTGTTTATGCCAACACTTAGCTGAATCTGTTTTCCGAAGAAATCTGTAGTCATGATGGCTTACAATTCCGGCTTTCTTTTCCTTATATGTCATTAGCCCTTAGTTAAGCTGCCATTATTTGTTTTACAATTTCAACCTTTAACTGTTAATTGACCCGGCACTTTTATTTTTCCTTTTCCAGTCCCTTGTTCATCATGCCGTCAAAGACACCCACCATCTGCAATTGGGTTCCCTCAACCATAACTGAGGAGCGTCTGAAAGAGTTCTTCCTCGTTGGGTTTCTGCCTTCAAAGAATGTCATGTCTTATCGTGCTCCTGACCCAGAGGAAGAACATCCCAATCCTAAAGGCGGAGAAGTGATTGTCTTCACTGACCACATGAACCGTGGCTTTTCACCGCCCGGTTCAAAATTCTTCAGAGAGGTCCTTCATTTTTTCAAACTCCATCCTCAGGACCTTGGACCCAGTTCTATTTAGAACATTTGTAACTACCAAGTGCTCTGTGAAGCATATCTTCAGCAAGAGCCTACCGTAGAGCTGTTTAGAGAGTACTTTTATCTGAATTGTCAGAATGAATGCACCAATGGTTCTAGCTTAGAACTTGGAGGCATCTCGATTCAGCACCGTCAGGGTGTTTTTTTTCCTCTCATCGTCTTACCGAGCCACCCAAAGGACTGGAACCAAACTTGGTTTTATTGTCAGGATACTTCTCCAGCAAACGAGAAGCCTCTGTCGGGTTACCGCCCTAGTCGTCTTGACTCTAAGTTCACCCTTCCGGATAAGCTTACCATCGCTGAACATAGGAAGCTTCTTCCCTCCATTAGAAGAATCAACGGCTTGTTGGGTAATGGTTCAACTGGACTAGATCTGACCCGTTGCTGGATCTCATGGCGGGTTATTCCATTAAGTCGTCGATCTCAACTGATGTATGAATATGACGGAAGCCCGGACAACCCTCTTCGTCACAGCCCAGTTGAACTCACCGAAGAAGACATTGTTTCGATGTCCACCCTTTTGGTAAATGGGAAGTACGAAGATTGCAGTATTGTTGGGTTGAGTCCCTTCTACAAGATTAATCCGGCGCTAGAAGTATGTACATTCTAACCTCTTTTTTCTTCGTGTTTTGCCCAACTATCAGTACTTAATACTGATCTTTCTTCTTGTCTTTATAGGCCAATTCTGACTTCTGGAAAGTGAAATATGACCACGAAGCTGCCAAGAAGGCAAAAGCCGCCGCTATGAACACCAAGAAGACGACCCGGAAATCAAAGAAGAAGAAGAAAACTACTGCTGAGGATTTTAATGAAGCTTGATGATTTGTCTGACTCGAAGGTAGCCCTTGATTCCCTTGGTTAACTTTTTAACAATTTTATTGATACTGATCCTTACTAGGATGACACTGGGGCTAGTCAAGGTGGGGAAGCAGAGGTAACTATCATTTCCTCCGACTCAGAGCCCTTACCAAGACACAAAGTTCGACGAGTGATCCATAAAGTAAGGTTTTCTAACCCCTTAGCTCACTTGGATCCCAACTTTCATTTGAAAAAGCAGCAGCATGAAAGCCATCGTGAAGTTGAGATTGAAGATGAGCCGACTATCGTCCCTGAACAGACCCCTCGGAAACGTCCGAACGAGGTTTACTTATTACTGTCTTTACCTTTGTTTTAATGAATCCTGCTCCTTGTATTTCCTTTAACTCCTTCCATTTACCTTTTCAGGAGGTGTCTCGTTCCTCGGCCGACTCATCACAAACACAATTTCCGGCTTTCAAGACTGCTCCTTGGTAATTAAAAATCCTTTTCCGAGTTTGATCAATTGTTATCTTAATGCTGACTATCCTGCAATATTTTTCTTTAGCGGTCAAGCTAAGTCATAGAAAGCGAAGGCAACAAAACCAGTGGAAGACCCGCCAGTACTGGCATCTAAGCCGGCTAGGCCACCTTCTCCATTAACCGTCGCCCCAGAAGACCCGCCTATTGTTCATGAAGCAAATCCTCCAGAGCCATCCCTTGTCAAGAACACTATTAACCCTTCTGCAGCTGGTCCATCAAGCTCAACCGGCCCACCGTCTCCCCATGTTCAAGATGTTCAAATTACTGGGAGCCGCTATGTTGAGCCGGGGAACCCGACGGTACTGGCATGGTGCACAGCTAAGCAAGAAGCTTTGGAGAAGGGGGAAGGTTCGTCTTAATGTTGCCAACTATGACCGTCTTAATGCCAGTGATATTTTATCCGGCTATCTCAGTCATGTACACTCCAATCGTGATTCTGAGATTGAGATGGTCAAGTAGCTTCAATTGAAGTATGAGGTATGTAGTTACCGGTTTACCAATATTCCTTCAGCCCCCAAGTCTGTAGATTATGAGAGAAACAGAATAACCTGTAGACTTAAAATATAGACCGATACCTTTACTTCTGAATCTTTGCCTGATATTGGTAGAACAAGACTTCACCCATAGTCCCCAAGGACCGGTTTATTTAATCATTAATGAATCGGTACTTCAGAATTGAACACTATCTGTAAAATACTTAACATTCCGGTTTATCTTTGATAACCTTGCTGAACTGCGTACATTAGCCCCCATGTGCCAAGTGTTGTTACTTTGTAAAGGACTTAGGACTTCTAATATGCTGATAGAGTCACAAAAATTTGATTTGGCATACATTAGCCCCCAAGTGCCAAGTGTTTTATTCATAAAGCACTTGGGACTTTGAATTTTGAATATGTATACTGGAATTTAAAACCAAATCTTGACTTATCTAAATGTTTCACAGAATGCATTATCTGAACTGAACTCCCAATTGACTGACGCAAAGACCCGGCTAGCAAGCCAGGAGTCAGAAATTAAATCTTCCACCTCCAAGTTGCAAACGAGCCTTTCTGAGACGGAGACTTTGAAGACCAGCTTTGCTGCCAAAGAGAAAACTTGGGAGAATGAGAAAACAATCCTGACCCGCCAAGCTGAGACAGCCGAAACAGCTCTGAAAGAAATTTCAACAGAACTGAACAATTTGAAGGGCCGGGTAATTCAGATGGTTGCCGCGATTTTTGGTAAGCCGTCTGAATTGATCTTGAATATAAATTTTGTGTAACCGGAATATGATCCGCCAACTGACTGTTAAAAATATACACAGGTCCGTGAAGCAAAAAACCTGAGCCAAGAACCGTTGATTAAACTGAAGGCAGCATACACCTTGGTTCAACAATTGTACATTGGTACACAACGGGCTCTGGCCGCTATCTCTCCGGTAAATCAAGGATCCAACCGGCTCAGCGATGTCTTGAAGAGGCTATCCATCCTTCCTGCTAGATTCCAAGAGGTAAAACGCTCCTGTGCGCGAGCCGGTGCACTGACTGCCTTAAGCCGCTCCAAAGCTTGGGTGATAGACCTATACCCGGCGGACGTTGCAAGGGGCTATCCTACTATGAAGGAGGATGGGTCTCCTTTTAATCAAGATGACTTTATAGCCTGCGTCCGTGAAGTCTGGCCTCAGGCGACTAGCCTTGGAGATGATACCAACATGGACAAATACCAGCCGGGTTTTGATAGTGCAAATAAGATGGCCACTCCTTCATACAAAGTTGCTGATCTGATCCCACCTGTGAGAGAAGATACCTTTGCCCCAGAAATTGACCCGGTCGGCCTGATTGACGATGAAGCTGAATTTGTCGCCATGAATGGCTTTGATTGGTCCAAATCCAACTTCCAGCAGACTCAAGATGGTGAACCGGTGAGGGAAGGACAATGATCATCTTCATGGGCTTATAAAGCCGTGTAATAGCTTAAGTATTTAAAACACCACGTTTTTTGCTTATGCCATCATGCAAAAAACACTTCGATGTGAATTTGTGCTTCCGGATGCCAATGTTTAATGTTGTCTGATGGTGAACCAGTGAGGGAAGGACAATGATCATCTTCATGGGCTTATAAAGCCGTGTAATAGCTTAACTGTTTAAAACACCGCGTTTTTTTACTTATGCCATCGTGCAAAAAACACTTCGATGTGAATCTGTGCTTCCGGATGCCAATGTTTAATGTTGTCTTAAGCATTGTTTAATGCTTGTCTATGCAATGTTTAAACTCTGTTCCTGTGAACACAAGGAAAAATCTTGTCCTTGTTGATTTGTAGATCGCCAGTTCAAATAACCCGGGTGATGAATTTTATAATTCAATATGTATAAAAGTTAACACTCCTTGAATATGCAATAATCATCATATCTCAGTAGCTCGTACCTTCGGATCCTTAGACCACCGGCTTGGATAACCCAGGCGGCTGTGTTGTCCAATAATTGAGCTGGCGAAAAAAACCCAGGCCATCTCATTTGTAATATTGAAACAACAAAAAACTAAAAGGCAAGCAATAGATAACAAACATAATTTTAACTCTGTATTTAAAAGATTGGGGGTTTTTGATTCAAATATGATCAGTAAACCGGACCAAAGGGGTTAAGCTAAGGTTCGAATACGACCATATAGCCCCCAGTGGCTTTGGTGTTGCGCCGATCAAGAGGGTACCGACAGCTATGTTCTCTTTGGTTCGAATACGACCTATATTTGAACAGGAAGCCCCCAAATGACCTTGAGAGGTTTTTAACGACCCTGATTCGAATACGATCCAAGTCGGCTCAAAAGGGGTTAAGCTATGATTCGGATACGATCAAGAAGCCCCCAAGTGAGTTTGGCCATGAGCCGATCAAGAGGGTTACGACAGCTATGTTCTCTTTGGTTTGAATACGACCTATGTTTGAACAGGAAGCCCCCAAGTGACCATGAGATTTACAGCTAGATTCGAATACGATCATAAGCCGGACTAGAAAAGGTTAAACTTGATTCAAATATGATCAGCTCCTTAATATACATTTGTGAGAAAATAACAAAGATGCATAATCTTTGAAAAGAAAAAGAGACCGATGGTATTACTTTATTGCTTATCATCGTATATACAAGGTGAACGTATGTAGATGATGAGATCCGGTGGCTCAGGTATAGTACGGCCGAAGTTGAGCAATGTTCCACGGCCGGCGGGTCTCCTCCTCCGACTTATGTGAGTCTGCATGCTCTCGAACATCAATGAGGTAGTAAGACCCGTTATTTAAATTTTTACTGACCACAAAGGGTCCATCCCAAGGTGGGGATAACTTGTGTGCATCTGAAAGATCTTGGATGAGCCGGAGCACCAAGTTGCCTTCCTGAAAAGTCCTGGTCTTAACCCGGCGGCTGTGATAACGACGTAGTCCTGTTGATAGATTGCTGGCTGTGCTGCTGCTAAGTCTATTTCTTTATCCAACAAGTCAAGCGCATCCTGTCTGGCTTTTTCATTGTTAGCTTCAACATAAGCCGCCACACGGGGGCGAGTCATGACGGATGTCACTGGGCAATACTGCTTCTGCCCCATAAACCATGAAGAAGGGTGTGTAACCCGTATACCTGTTGGGTGTAGTATTGATGCTCCATAGCACTGAAGGGAACTCCTCTACCCAACAACCCGGCGTTCGCTGTAAAGGAACCATAAGCCGGGGTTTTAGCCCTTTCAGAATTTCCTGATTTGCTCTCTCAGCTTGACCATTGGATTGAGGATGAGCTACAGAAGAAACATCAAGCCGGATGTGCTCTCACTGACAAAACTCTTCCATAGCCCCTTGGGATAGATTAGTGCCATTGTCCGTGATAATACTGTGTGGAAAACCGAAACGGAAGATTATTTTCTTCATGAACTGAACTGCCGTGGCTGCATCACACTTACTCACAGGCTCCGCCTCAACCCATTTAGTGAACTTATCAACAGCCACCAGGAGACGTGTCTTCTTATCCTTAGACCTTTTGAAAGGTCCCGCCATGTCAAGCCCCCAGACTGCAAACGGCCAAGTGATTGGAATCATCCGGAGCTCTTGAGCCGGCACATGCGCTCGTCGTGCAAATTTCTAACATCCATCACATCTACTGACCAGATCTTCTGCATCAGCGTGAGCCGTCAACCAGTAAAAACCGTGACAAAACGCCTTGGCCACTAAATATTTTGACCTGGCGTGATGACCACAATCGCCTTCATGGATCTCACGAAGGATTTCTTGGCCCTCTTAGGGGAAAACACACCGCTGAAACGCTCCGGAAACACTGCGATGAAATAACTCTCCATCCAAAATCGTCATGGACTTAGACCGCCGGGTTATCTGTCGAGCCAGGGTCTCATCTGTTGGCAATTCTCCCCGGGTCATGTAAGCCAAGAACGGCACTGTCCAATCTGGGATGACATGAAGAGCCGCCACCAGCTGCGCCTCTGGGTTAGGAATAGCTAAATCTTCTTCTATGGGCAACTTGATAGAGGGGTTATGCAAAACATCTAAAAAGGTGTTGGGTGGTACCGGCTTACGTTGAGACCCCAGCCGGCTCAAAGCATCAGCTGCTTCGTTCTTTCGACGGTCAATGTGTTCCACCTGATAACCTTTAAAATATCCTACAACAGCATCGACCTCTCGGTGATAAGCCGCCATTAGAGGATCTTTGGAATCCCACTTGCCAGACACCTGCTGAGCCACTAGGTCTGAATCACCAAGAAATATGACCCGGCCTAAGCTCATCTCCTTTACCACTCGAAGACCATGGAGCAATGCTTCATACTCTGCTGCGTTGTTAGTGCACGGAAACATCAATCGTAACACATAACAAAATTTATCACCTCGTGGGGGAGTTAATACAACTCCAGCCCCCAAGCCCTCCAATTGCCTGGACCCATCAAAATGAATAGTCCAATATTTGTTGTCTGGCTTTTCTTCTGGCATCTGCATCTCTGTCCAGTCACTGATGAAGTCAACCAGGGCTTGAGACTTTCGCAGTGCATGGAACATACTTCAGCCATGAGACGCAAGCTCAATTGCCCACTTGGCAACTCGCCCTGTAGCTTCCCTGTTTTGAATAATATCTCCAAAGGAGAAGAGCTAACCACAGTGATTGGATGTCCCTGAAAGTAATGCTTAAGCTTCCGGCTTGCCATGCACACCCCATAAACAAGCTTCTGTCAATGAGGATATCGTTGCTTAGACTCAATTAACACTTCACTGACATAATAAATCGGCCGTTGAACCAGATGCTCTTTGCCAACCTCTTTGCGCTCTACCACCATAGCCACACTAACAGCCTGTGAGTTGGTAGCTACGTATAACAATAGCGGCTCTTTCTCAATTGGAGCAGCTAGGACCGGCGGCTCAGCCAGTTGTGCCTTCAGATCCTCAAAAGCGGCGTTCGTAGCATCGCTCCAAACAAACACATATGTTTTCTTCATCAACTGATATAGAGGCATAGCCTTTTCCCCTAACCGGCTTATGAACCAGCTCAAAGCACCCACACGACCCGCTAGTCGTTGAACATCATTGATGCAGGTTGGTTTGGCCAGGGATGTAATTGCCTTGATCTTCTCCGGGTTAGCTTCAATACCTCGATTAGACACCAGAAAACCCAAAAGCTCGCCGGCTGGCACTCCAAAAACACACTTGGCCGGGTTAAGCATCATCTTGTAAACCCAAGATTATCAAAAGTCTCTTTCAAGTTTGTGACCAAGGTTTCCTCTTCCCTGGACTTCACCACTATATCATCCACATAGGCATGAACATTGCGCCCAATTTGATCATGAAGACAATTCTGCACACACCGTTGGTAAGTCGCCTGAGCACTCTTGAGCCCAAAAGGCATAGACACATAGCAGAAAGCCCCAAAAGGAGTTATAAACACTGTCTTCTCTTGATCCTTGGCTGCCATCTTAATCTGATGATACCCGAAGTAAGCATCTAAGAAACTCAACCATGCGCAACCCGCCGTAGCATCAATGATCTGATCAATACGGGGATGAGCAAAAGGATCAGCCGGACAGGCCTTATTTAAATCTGTGTAATCAACACACATACGCCAGGTGCCATTATTTTTGAGCACGAGCACCGGGTTAGCTAACCATTCTGGGTGAAAGACCTCCACAATGAACCCAACCGCCAAGAGCCGGGCCACCTCTTCTCCAATGGCCTTGCGCCTTTCTTCATTGAACCGCCGAAGAAACTGTCTGACAGGTTTGAACTTGGGATCGATATTAAGAGTGTGCTCAACGAGTTCCCTTGGGACACCCGGCATGTATGAAGGTTTCCATGCAAAGATGTCCCGGTTCTCACGGATGAACTCGATGAGCGCGCTTTCCTATTTCGGATCCAAGTTTGTGCTGATGATGAGCTGTTTGGACGAATCGCCAGACACAAAGTCAACCATCTTAGTGTCATCAGCTGATTTGAACTTTAACTCCGGCTCATGCTCTGTTGTTGGTTTCTTTAATGACGTCATGTCCGCCAAGTCAAGATGATCCTTGTAGAATTTCAACTCCTCTGTTGCACAAACAGATTCAGCATAGGCAGCATCCCCCTCTTCACATTCCAAGGCGATCTTCCGGCTTCCATGGACTGTAATGGTGCCCTTGTGAACCGGCATCTTGAGTTGCAAATACACGTAACACGGCCAAGCCATGAACTTGGCATAAGCCGGCCGTCCAAACAGAGCATGATATGGGCTTTTGATCTTAACCACTTCAAAGGTTAATTTTTCTGCCCTGGAGTCATACTCATCCCCAAAGGCTACCTCCAGCTCGATCTTACCAACTGGGTATGCCGACTTACCGGGTAGTACACCATGAAAAACAGTGTTGGATTGTTTAAGATTTTTATCCGTCAATCCCATCCGACGGAACGTCTCATAGTAAAGGATGTTGATGCTGCTGCCTCCATCCATGAGTACCTTAGTAAACTTGCACCCTCCAAGCTGAGGTGCCACCACCAAACCCAAGTGACCCGGATTATCAACCCGGGGCAGGTGATCCTCTCTGCTCCACACAATAGGCTGCTCCGACCAATGTAGATAACGTGGAATTGCCGGTTCAATGGCATTGACGGCCCTCTTGTGGAGTTTCTAGTCTCTCTTACATAAACTGGTAGTAAAGACATGATATTGTCCGCTACTCAACTGCTTTGGGTTGCTCTGATAGCCGAATTGTTGTTGCTATTGATTCCCTTGGCTGTGTTGATGATTATATCCTCCCTGGTGCCCAAGATGACCTTGACCATGAAAACCTCCTCCGCTTGAACCGGCGCCCGGGCCCTGAAAGCCGCCTCCACCTGAGCCGCCACCCAGGCCGTGACCCCCATCAAATGTGTTTGAATTTTTAAAAGCCTTCATGATCGTGCAATCCTTCCACAAGTGGGTGGCTGGCTTCTCCCGGGTGCCGTGTCTTGGACAAGGTTCATTCAACAACTGCTCAAGAGTGGGGCCTGACCCGCCCGATCGAGGGGGTTGTTTGCCCTTGCGCCGCTGATTACCACCCTGCGCATTAGTATTAGCAACAAACTCATCAGCTTTACGCTTATTACCTCCTTGATTTGCCGGGTTTGGCTGGTGACCCTTTCCATTGCCGTTCTTCTTTCCCTTTGTTGCTTTTTCTTCATCAGATGTCGGGTCTTTGGTGGTATCAGAATCGGCATACTTGACAAGAGCCGTCATCAACGTTCCCATGTCATTACAGTCACGTTTAAGCCGCCCCAACTTCTATTTCAGAGGTTCAAAACGGCAATTTTTCTCCAACATCAAAACTGCTGAGCCGGCATCCATCTTATGAGATGAATGTATTATCTTCTTGACCCGGCGCACCCAATGGGTTGTAGATTCTCCATCCTCTTGCTTGCAATTGGTCAGATCCACAATCGACATTGGCTGCTTACACGTGTCTTTAAAGTTTTGGATGAACCATGCCTTCAACTCTGCCCATGAGCCGATGGAATTGGGTGGTAATCCTTTCAACCAGGTCCGAGCCGTTCCATCCAACATCATGGTAAAATATTTGGCCATTGCAGCATCACTAACCTCCAACAGCTCCATAGCCATCTCATAACTCTCAATCCAAGCCCCCGGCTGTAAGTCAGCCATGTAGTTAGGCATTTTATGAGGTCCCTTGAAATCCTTGGGCAACCGCTCATTGCGTATGGCTGGGACCAGGCAAGGCACGCCTCCGGTTCTTGTAGCCACTCATGCCTCAACCGAGATTGCTGGATAAGCTGGAAAGGTTTGGTGAGCCGCCTGCTCCGCTGCTATCTGAGCCGCCCGTTCCACCTCTTGACGAATCCTCTCCTGATCCGCCAAGTTAAGAGCTCCAGCCCGCACCGGCTCATACCTATATGGCCGGTTGTGACGTTGAGCATTACTTGACATCACTGCAGATTCCATGTGCCTACTGTAACTCGGGCTCCGGCTTGGGCGAGGAATTGAATGAATCCTGTCTCGACTGTAGGAGTATGCATCCTGCTGGGCCAAAGCTGTCTGAAGTAGTTCTCTTACCCTCCGGGTTTCAATTGCTGCTGGCGAGTCGCCTTCCATCGGTAGAGCTGCTAATCGAGCCGATGCCGCAATGAGGTTCTCCATGGGGTTGGAGAACTGACCCGAGGGTGTTGATATATAACAAGGAGGAGCTGTATTCATGCGCAGCGGCTCCATGGTGCGTGGCTGAACTGGTGCACCGGGCGTCGTGACCCGGTTAGCCTCTGGCGGGTTGCTCCCTCCAGCTCCGGGTGTAGGGAACAGATTCCTCGGATCCAGTGTTAGAGGCAGACGTGGCTGAGTTTTCTGATGCCTCCTCCTCATGACTTTGTTTGACGCATTAAAATCCACCAAAAGCCAGAAGGTTTTTGCTTAAAGCTACTGAGCACGAGCATCCAAAGCTGCTCGTTCTTCTACCATCCGAGTTTCCTCTGCGGCCAGATTTTCCTTATCTTGCACCATCTCCTCCCGCACGCGTGCCACTTCCGCGTCATGCTGGGCTTTATCCGCCGGCTCTACCGCAGTGGTTAACAGAGTTGTCAGTTTATCCATGAGGTCTGTGAGAACCTGAGCCGGGGGCGCGCGGGGTCTCCTGACCCGGCAGCTGCCGACCCGACGGCTGCTGCTGTCGCTGCGGTGGAGTTCTGCCCAGGCTGTGTCCCTGCCATGAAGACCCCGGCCCAATTTGGTGGCTCAAGTGGGTCCGGAATACTGCTGCCATCGGAACAGCCCCTGAGCAGGCCATCTTGCAGTTGGTACAATGAGTCCGTCTCACCTGTTGATGATGCAGTATCAGAGCAGATGTCCATCTCCCCACCTTCCATTGATCCTTCGGAGTATTCACCGCCATGGATGCAGCCTACGAAGGCATGCTTTACGATAGATTGAACACGGGTGGACCCGGCGCGCTGAGCCGTTTCGATGAGGTCAGTGTGGACATCCGGCTCAGGTCCTAACTTGCTGATCCGGCCGATGAAGATGTGAATTCCGCCAAAGGGGACCCGGTACCCGTACTCGATTGAGCCGGCCTCGGGGACCCAGCCTTCGTCATCGATGTAGATCTTGCCGCAACGACTCTTGGCCATCTGGCCCACAACGTATCCTTTGAGCCCTTCGAAGTTGCCCTTCAAGAACTCAAATCCACCGTGCGCTGGCCCCATGGTGGGCGCCAACTGTCGTGGAATTGACACGGCAGATGCCCTAGAGCAAGGACTTAGTCGTAGGGCCATCGCACTAGGAAGCTTGAAGGGGTTAATCGGGACAAAGGACACGAGAGAGTTTTATACTAGTTCGGCCCCTTACGATGAAGGTAAAAGCCTACGTCTAGTTGGGATTGGTATTGCTGATGTTTCGACTTCCAAGAGGCTCAACTCGCCGGCTTGGTTATCGACTTGGTTGTTTTTCTTCCCCTAAACCACCACCGGGTCGTCTCCTTATATACACGGGTTGACGCCAGGTGGCCTACAAAGTCCCGGCCGACTCATAATCGAATCCGGCTCGGTGACTTTCTTTACATGTCTTTCTGTACAAGTATTTCCTTACATGTGGCAGTTTAGTTACAATATCGGGCCTCAAGCCGGCCCCAGGCCTTTGGGCCTTCTATAAGACTTAATAAACTATAAACTTGGATTCTTACTGAGCTTCTTGCGTAACCCGCCATTGAAGCTGACCCGGCCCCTCCTGGGCGTGTCTCAACTGATAGTAATATCCCCAACACAGAGGGAGGAGGGGCAACGGGGGAGGACCGGCGCGGGGGATTGAGAGGGATCCAGTGAGTGTGTGACTGTGAGTGGATCAGATAGAGGAGATAGGGTGGGAGATGGAATGGCTTAGCAGTAGCGCGCTATAGAGAAAGACGCTACTGCTATACTACATAGCAGCAGCGCCTTTCACAAAGAAGCGCTACTGCTATGTGTCAGCATGTAAAAATAGACTTATAGTTCAATGTATCAAAAATACATTGATCATCAACGATCTTTTTGTGTACAATCTGATTTGTCAATATGAGTCCAAGTGCTTATCAAAGTTTGAGAACAAGTGAAGACTCGTATTGCAGCCACAAATTCTACACATAGAGTTCAATGAAGAACAAGTGCTTATCAAAGTTTGAGAAGTAACATATTTAAGGTGGTAGAAACTCTCTTCACGGAGCTAGGTGGGACTAAATTTTTGTAGTAAACTTAGCAGTAGCGCTTATTGGCAAAATGCGCTGCTACTATGCTACGTAGCAGTAGCTCCCGTCGTTATAACGCGTTGCTGCTATAGCTAGCCTCGCGGCGGCCTCGTGGGAATTATAGCAGTAGCGCGTCTTTGAGCTGGCGCGCTACTGCTATATTTATTTCAGCAGCGAGTTATTGTTGAGCTCGCTACTGCTAATTAGCAGCAGCGCCTTATTTTAAAGCGCACTGCTGATAAGATTCTGTGTATAGGCTTTTCCCTAGTAGTGTGAGTGTCAGCAATTGTGAAAGACTATATGATAGTTGAGTATGTGGACTTGCTGAAAAGCTCTTATATGTTGACTCTTTCCTATGTTATGATAAATTGCAATTGCTCCAATGACTGAGATTATAGTTTGTTAGTTTTCAATGAAGTTTATGATTCATACTTGAAATTGTGATTGAATTATTACTCTAGCATAAGAAATCATATGACAAGAATTATATAAGTTGCTGTTCTAAGAATGATCATGATGCCCTCATGTCCGTATTTTTATTTTTATCGATACCTCTATCTCTAAACATGTGGACATATTTTTCGATTTTGGCTTTTCGCTTGAGGACAAGCGAGGTCTAAGCTTGGGGGAGTTGATACGTCCATGTTGCATCATGCTTTAATATCGATATTTATTGCATTATGGGCTGTTATTACACATTATGTCACAATACTTATGCCTATTCTCTCTTATTTTACAAGGTTTACATAAAGAGGGAGAATGCCGGCAGCTGGGATTTTGGGCTGGAAAAGGAGCAAATATTAGAGACCTATTCTGCACAGCTCCAAAAGTCCTGAAACTCCACGGAAGACGTTTTCCAAATATATAAAAAATACTGAGAGCAAGAACCTCACCAGGGGGCCACACCCTGCCCACGAGGGTGGGGGCGCGCCCTACCCCTCTGGGCGCGCCCCCTACCTCGTGGGCCCCCTGGTGGCCCTCTGGTGACCATCTTCTGCTATATGAAGTCTTTCGATGGGAAAAAATAGGAAGCCATCTTCTCGGACGAAACTCCGCCGCCATGAGGCGAAACCTTGGCGGAACCAATCTAGGGCTCTGGTGGAGCCGTTCTGCCGGGGAAACTTCCCTCCCGGAGGGGGAAATTATCGCCATCGCCATCACCAACGCTCCTCTCATCGGGAGAGGGCAATCTCCATCAACATCTTCATCAGCACCATCTCCTCTAAAAACCCTAGTTCATCTCTTGTATCTAATTCTTGTCTCCAAGTCCGGGATTGGTGCTAGTAGGTTGCTAGTAGTGTTAATTACTCCTTGTAGTTGATGCTAGTTGGTTTAATTGGTGGAAGATCATATGTTCAGATCCTATATGCATATTAATACCCCTCTGATTATGAACATGTTTATGCTTTGTGAGTAGTTACTTCTGTTCCTGAGGACATGGGAGAAGTCTTTCTATTAGTAGTCATATGAATTTGGCATTCGTTCGTTATTTTGATGAGATGTATGTTGTCTCTCCTCTAGTGGTGTTATGTGAACGTCGACTACATGACACTTCACCATTGTTTGGGCCTAGAGGAAGGCATTGGGGAGTAATAAGTAGATGATGGGTTGCTAGAGTGACACAAGCTTAAACCCTAGTTTATGCGTTGCTTCGTAAGGTGTTGATTTGGATCCATATGTTTCATGGTATGGTTAGGTTTACCTTAATACTTTTATTGTAGTTGTGGATGCTTGCAATAGAGGTTAATCATAAGTGGGATGCTTGTCCAAGTAAGGGCAGTACCCAAGCACCGGTCCACCCACATACCAAATTATCAAAGTACCGAACGCGAATCATATGAGCGTGATGAAAACTAGCTTGACGATATTCCCATGTGTCCTCGGGAGCGCTTTTCTCTATATAAGAGTTTGTCCAGGCTTGTCCTTTGCTACAAAAAGGATTGGGCCACCTTGCTGCACTTTATTTACTTTTGTTACTTGTTGCTTGTTACAAATTATCCTATCACAAAACTATCTGTTACCACTTATTTCAGTACTTGCAGAGAATACCTTGCTGGAAACCGCTTATCATTTCCTAGAGAATACCTTACTGAAAATGAAAATGTCTGCTTGATGACCCACAAGTATAGGGGATCTATCGTAGTCCTTTCGATAAGTAAGAGTGTCGAACCCAACCAGGAGAAGGAGGAAATGGTAAGCGGTTTTCAGCAAGGTATTCTCTGCATGCACTTAAATAATAGGTAACAGATAGTTTTGTGATAGGATAATTTGTAACGAGCAACAAGTGATAAAAGTAAATAAAGTGCAGCAAGGTGTCCCAATCCTTTTTGTAGCAAAGGACAAGTCTGGACAAACTCTTATATGATGTAAAGCGCTCCCGAGGACACATGGGAATATCATCAAGCTAGTTTTCATCACGTTCATATGATTCGCGTTTGGTACTTTGATAATTTGGTATGTGGGTAGACCGGTGCTTGGGCACTGTCCTTACTTGGACAAGCATCCCACTTATGATTAACCTCTATTGCAAGCATCCGCAGCTACAACAAAAGTATTAAGGTAAACCTAACCATAGCATGAAAATGTGGATCCAAATCAGCCCCTTACGAAGCAACGCATAAACTAGGGTTTAAGCTTCTGTCACTCTAGCAACCCATCATCTACTTATTACTTCCCAATGCCTTCCTCTAGGCCCAAACAATGGTGAAGTGTCATGTAGTCGACGTTCACATAACACCACTAGAGGGGATACAACATACATCTCAACAAAATATCGAACGAATGCCAAATTCACATGACTACTAGTAGTAAGACTTCTCCCATGTCCTCGGGAACAAACGTAACTACTCACAAAGCATATTCATGTTCATAATCATAGGGGTATTAATATGCATATAGGATTTGAACATATGATCTTCCACCAATTAAACCAACTAGCATCAACTACAAGGAGTAATTAACACTACTAGCAACCCACAGGTACCAATCCCGGACTTGGAGACAAGAATTAGATACAAGAGATGAACTAGGGTTTTGAGAGGAGATGGTGCTGGTGAAGATGTTGATGGAGATTGCCCTCTCCCGATGAGAGGAGTGTTGGTGATGACGATGGTGATAATTTCCCCCTCCCGGAGGTAAGTTTCCCCGGTAGAACAGCTCCGCCAGAGCTCTAGATTGGTTCCGCCAAGGTTCCGCCTCGTGGCGGTGGAGTCTCGTCCAGAAAGATGGCTTCTGATTTTTTTTCTCATCGAAAGACTCCATATAGCAGAATATGGCCATCGGAGGGCCACCAGGGGGTCCACGAGGTAGGGGGCGCGCCCAGGGGGGTAGGGCGCGCCCCCACCCTCGTGGGCAGGGTGTGGCCCCCCTGGAGAACTTCTTGCACTCAGTACTTATTATATATTCTGAAAATGACTTCCGTGGAGTTTCAGGACTTTTGGAGCTATTTAGAATAGGTCTATAATATTTGCTCCTTTTCCAGCCCAAAATCCCAGGTGCCGGCATTCTCCCTCTTTATGTAAACCTTGCAAAATAAGAGAGAATAGGCATAAGTATCGTGACATATTGTGTAATAACAGCCCATAATGTAATAAATATCAACATAAAAGCATGATGCAAAATGGACGTATCAGCCAAGTGATGTGATTGCTGCTCTACTCCTCGAAAGGATTAATGCCATCCGCGCTTAAACCAAACCATACGTTCCTTGCGTCCCTGCAAACTTCTCCCAGTACTTTCTCTCGATTTTTCTCCACAGCGACCCGTCAGCGGGTGCTCTCCACTTCCCGTCTTTCTTACGGTCCTCTCTATGCCATCTCATCAACTTGACATGCTCTTTGTTTCTGAACAGACGTTTCAACGGTGGTATTATAGGAGCATACCACATCACCTTGGCAGGAACCCTCTTCTTAGGGGGCTCATCGTCCGCATCACCAGGGTCATCTCGTCTGATCTTATACCGCAATGCACCGCATACCGGGCATGTATTCAAATCCTCGTACGCATCGCGGTAGAGGATGCATTCATTAGGGCATGCATGTATCTTCTGTACCTCCAATCCTCGGGCATACGACCTTCTTTGCTACGTACGTACTGTCAGGCAATTCGTTATCCTTTAGAAGCGTCTTCTTCAAATTTTTCAGTAGCTTCTCAAATCGTTTGTCAGGCACACCATTCTCTGCCTTCCGCTGCAGCAATTCCAGTATGGTACCGAGCTTTGTGTTGCCATCTTCGCAATTGGGGCAAAACCATTTTTTGTGATCCTCTAACATGCGATCAAACTTCAGCTTCTACTTTTCACTTTTGCACTGTCTCTTTACATCAACAATGACCCGACAGAGATCATCATCGGGCACATCGTCTAGTTCCTCTTGATCTTCAGCTTCCCCCATTGCAGCATCACCATATTCAGGGGGCACATAGTTGTCATCGTCCTCTTCTTCTTCGTTGTCTTCCATCATAACCACTATTTCTTTGTGCTTGATCCAAACATTATAGTGTGGCATGAAACCATTATAAAGCAAGTGGATGTGAAGGATTTTCCGGTCAGAGTAAGACTTCGTATTCCCACATATAGGGCATGGACAACACATAAAACCATTCTCCTTGTTTGCCTCAGCCACTTCGAGAAAATTATGCACACCCTTAATGTACCCGGAGGTGTGTCTATCATCGTACATCTGCGTGAATTATATATAATTAAATGAGTCAAAAACCATTACAGAACATCATGAATAGATATGTGACCAAATTAATAGAAGTTCATTATCACATTAAAACCAAAGCAAATACATAGTTCTCATTGAACAACATATAGCTCTCCAGAGCATCTAGTTAAACCATACATTGAAACTATGTAAAACATTTCAATGCAACAACAATTGCGATCATAATCGCAACCAACGTAACAATTGATCCAACGGCATAATGATACCAAGCCTCGATATGAATGACATATTTTCTAATCTTTCTAATCTTCAAGCGCATTGCATCCATCTTGATCTTGTGATCATCGACGACATCCGCAACATGCAACTCCAATATCGTCTTCTCCTCCTCAATTTTTTTATTTTTTCCTTCAAGTAATTGTTTTCTTCTTCAACTAAATTTAACCTCTCGACAATAGGGTCGGTTGGAATTTCCGGTTCACATACCTCCTAGATAAAAAAATCTATGTCATGTTGGTCGGCATAATTGTCATAAACAATAAATGAACCAAATAGTTATAAAAGATAATATATACCATATCCGAATCATATACAGGACGAGGGCCGACGGAGGCGGATACCAAAACCATCGCACTATATAATAACAAACAATAATAAAAGTAAGAAAGTGCGATCATAATCGCAACCAAGGTAACAATTGATCTAAATCATACAAGTAAGATTTTTTTTCTTTTAGAAAGAAGATAAGAACAAGAGGCTCACCACGGTGATGCCAGCGACGAGATCGGCGCGGGCGATCAACGACGGTGAAGACGGGGACGGGACATGACAGACCGCTAAACCTAGACAAATCTTGAGGAAAATGGAGCTTGGAGGTCGAGCTTTGAGAGAAGAAAGCTTAAGTAGTGTGGCTCGGGCATTTCATCGAACACCTCATGTGCATAGGAGGTGAGCTAGAGCATCACAAAGCCCTCCCCTCGCCGGCCAGAAAAAACAGAGCAGTGGAGTGCTCTGCTCGCCGGCGAGGGGGTATATATAGTCACATCATTGGTCCCGGTTCGTTGCTGGAACCGGGACTCGGTCCCGGTTCCAGCAATGAATCAGGAACAATGGATGTGGGCCAGAAGTGAGGCCCATTGGTCCCGATTCTTGTCTGGAACCGGGACAAAAGGGCCCAGATGAACCGGGACCAATGCCCCACGCGGCCTGGCCGGCCCCCTGGGGGCACGAACCGGGACGTATGCCCCCATGGGTCCCGGTTCATGACTGAACCGGGACTAATGGGCTGGCAGGCCTGGACCAAAGCCCTGTTTTTTACTAGTGTTAGAGTGCCACGTAGGATAAATATTATGGCGTGCAAGAAAGAGAAACTATAAAAGGGTTTGCCTTCTCTTATTTAAGAGATTATCTCCTACCAAAGATATCTCTTATCATATATTTAGGTATATCTACTTACTAGAGATAAGAGTAGGAGATAACTCATTATCCATCATATTTTTAATGTCATCTCTAAATTACATGGCAAACTTGAGATAAGATTACCTTACCGACCATTATACAATATTATTAGGGAGCACTAATTCTTCTCTAGCTTAGAAAGACCGTCTCCACCAATATCTTAACCTCTAGTCTCCATCGACTCTTTCACGCACATCTATTTTCGCTCGTTTCACAAAACCTCTTATCTTCCCTGCTTCGCCGAGTCAAAGATATTGTCAGAGAGCTCGAAAATACTTGAAAACCCCATGGTCAGCAACTCTATTTAGAGTGTTCATGCAAATTCTCACGCATAATAGCAAGAGTGCTTGTATGTGCTAACGCCTCTCAAAGAACATTTCTTCACATAAACAGACTTCACTCGGAGAAGAGTCGAACGGGAAATCAAGTTAATACATGAGTGCATGTGAAATTAACATATTTTTGTCATTACTAATTACTTGTTTTGTATGTGTATATATGTTAATTGTAGTTTATTTATCACTAACATACTTGTGTGTGCTCTCACTTAATTTGGTTTTCGATATTTACAAATTAAGTTATATATGCAAAAACACTCTTACAAAGGGACTGGCTAGGGGTCAGTCGCTTAAAAACAGTTTTGTGCCCAATCAATTTTTGTTGTTCTATCTAAACAGTTCCAACAAGATCCAATGGATCTTGCACCGTCTTCTAGCTCGGACTAGTATGCATTGTTCCTCTTTTCCTCTGACAGCTACTGATCCAGCCCAGGCCAAACCACTCGCCTCGACCGTTTGCGGTCGGCTACACTCTCATGCCGACCTCACCGCCCTATCCTCCTATCGGCCTGTCTCACCGCAGTGCCTGCCGTCGCCCCCGGCTCTAAACCAGCGAACCAGCACCCCCTATCCCCTTCACCCCGAACCGTCAAGTGCCGAACTCACCTCCGCCTACTACGGCTCATTCCTGGCCAAGGCCTTGCCGGCGTCGTGTGCTTCCTTCTCACCCACTCAGACTGACCCAAATTCAAAATCCACGCAACTTACTTCAAGGAAAACTTTTTCTTTTATAAATGACTATGTCTGCTAGTTAGCTAGCGACAGACTTCCAATCCGAAACTAACGGACATGTTTTTCGCGGGAGGAATGCAAATCGGAAAGGGCATCTACCTTTAAGGCGACACATCATTTAAGCGAGGTCTTAACCGCAAATGTGTCACCACTTCACCAGTACAAAAGACGCCCACACCCCTTGGCTAATTTCCCACTTCGAGCTCTTCACTTAGCGGAGCGACACTCACGTACGCGCCGGCCATGGACGAACTTCTCTCCCCGTACGCCCCATTCTTCCCGTCATCGCCGCCTTCCCAGTTCTCCGCCGCCGAGGGGCACCACCACCAGGTCTTCGAGCTCGCCTCCTGCGAGGTCCCCGAGCAATGGCTGGTCGGCGACACCGTCGTGCCGGCCAAGAGCGAGGACGGAGATTGCGTGTGGCCTGCGGGGAGCTCCTCGCTGTCGCCGGACTCCGAGCTTCCGGGGGAGAGCCTCGAGGCATCGACGACGAAGCGGCGTGGGCGGAAGCCCGGGCCGCGGCCTGAGGGGCCCACCGTCAGCCACGTGGAGGCCGAGAGGCAGCGCCGTGACAAGCTGAATCGTCGGTTCTGCGACCTCCGCGCCGCCGTGCCCAGGGTGTCCCGCATGGACAAGGCTTCCCTCCTCGCCGACGCCGTAGCCTACATCACCGACCTGCGGTCCTGCGTCGCGCGGCTCGAGGAAGAGGGCCGGCAGGCGGCGGCCGCGAGGTGGGAGACGGCGAACGCGTCCGCTTCTTCGTCCCGAAGCGGCCACTCCGGGGCCTCCCTGCATCACCTGGCCGGCGACGACGTGGTGGAGGTGCGGATGGTGGGGAAGGACGCGGCGGCTGTGCGCGTGATGAGCTCGGGACGAGCCCCGCACGCGCCGGCGCGGCTGATGAGCGCGCTCCGGTCCCTAGAGCTGCAGGTGCAGCACGCGTGCGTGAACCGCGTGGAGGGCGTGACCGTGCAGGACGTCGTCGTCGACGTGCCCGCTGCTCTACAGGACGACGACGGCGACGGCGTCCTCCGGTCCGCGCTGCTCCAGAGGCTATGTAGAGCCTAGAGCAGCGCTGCCCTACGTTTTCGCACGTACGCACCCACCGTTGACCGTTCCGGAGTACTACAACGGTTTATCTGCTGCCCTGCTAGCTATTCTCCATGGAATAAACGAGACGACGAATGTATTGTATTTCTGAACGACCCTCTAGTTGAGTTGTTCGATGATTTCCTCAGTGGGTGTTTGGTTCACGGACTTTTTAGTCCTAGAGACTAGAAAAAGTCCCTAAAAAATCTCTAGGAACCAAACGAGAGGGACTTTTTCTACAAGGATTAGAAAAAGACTTTATTGGAGAGTCTTTTTTTATTAGTTCCTGGGACTAGAAAAAGTCCTAAAACTTTTGAAACATACACCCCCTCAATCTCAAGACTTCTCGGCTCAGTATCTTAGAAATGTCCATAGAATGTGTGAGTGTGTTCATAAGGATGAATCTATATGAGTGTATGTATTTATACCTGTGTTTAAAAAAAAAGAAAGTAATGTGCTGTGTGTCTCGAGAGGACAGAGTAAACATACAGATACTACAAAGGATTCACATACAAGTAAAGTAAATACCAAATCCCCTGTAGTACTGCAAGATAGGATCACATGATGATATCTCTATCTTATCATTCCGTAACAACCAAATATATAATGCTCTATAGTCGTAGCTAGTTCATGTACAACGAAGGGTTGTAGATGATCAGTTTGGACAGGAAGCCAAAGGTAAGAAGCCAATAGGATGTCATCCCACAGTCATACCGGAGGTGCAGTGGACAACGACACATGGCGGTTTCTACGACGGTATAAGAAGTCGATTGAGAACTCAGGTGTTGCGATAGCACTTCGTTGCAATGTCGAGACAACAGAGATCATGTGATGGTGTAGTCATGGTTGAGGTAGCCGTGTGAGGGGAAGTCTTTGTCAATGTCAAGGTCGGGGTTGTTGGTGGCGAGGTAGCCACACCTGAAGCTGCAGCCGCAATGAAGTGCCATGGAGGTCGTGGGCACAATGATGCATCCTTCACAAACACACATACACAATTGAGACCGTCATTGAGGAGGGTGCCGATATCGAAACTGATGATGTTGTCGAAGTCGTCATAGACACGCTGCCACACCAAGTTTGCTAAGCCCGGGAACACGTTGGAGACGAAGGTGTGCATTGGTGTTGCTAATATCAGGTGTGTATTGATGGGGCCATCACAAGCTGAGCGTCATGTTAGAGGGGCTAGTAGAGGAGGCCTCGGGGATAAGTGGAGCGTGCAGAGCAACAAAGGAGAGTATGCATGCCATGATTGTAGGTGAAGAGGAGGTGTATTCGAGGATGAGGCGATGACACTAATGATGAATTAGGAAATTTATTGTCCAAGTAATTAAAAAATGACGATACTTCATATTCTGCATGCGAGTATGGAAGCAACCTTAACTTTATAAAAAAATTGCATAGGGTTGATGATTGAATATGCATTGACATCATCACTAAAAGTTTCATCATATATGCAAGATTGTTCTATTCGCTATGAAAGTATCTAAAGATTAATTTAGAAGATCAAAGTATATCGATAATTGAGAAGAAAGACAATTCTACATTTTCTTATGCATATTGCAGAAGATCGATACCTTCATTTTTGACACTCTCGATGGCAACATACAATCGACATCATATTAGTTACAATCACAATACTACCTCCGTTTCGGTTTACAACTCCTACGCATATATCTAGGTTGCGAATTTTATCACCTTAATATAAACTATATAACATAAAAATTATACGGTTTGAAAATAGAACATCTAAAGTTTATATTGATATATTTTTTGTAATATATGACTTGTATTAGGTTGGTCAAATTGACGACCTAGGAACATGCGCACGCTCTGTAAACTGAGAGAGAGGTAGTAGTATAAACATTGATCGGTGAGTTAATACACACATACCTTGAACAAGTTAATTATGTGTTTGTCATGACAACACAAATTTGTGAGGCTCAGACGAGGAGTACGCTCCTGAGATTTAGAATTCAAAGGAGATCGTTACCGATGAAGCCATGGAAGTTGGCATGGCGACGGCATCATGCAAGTTGCCGCTCACCACAAAGCCACCATACCAGAAGGAAAGCTCCTCTGCCGTTGGGACTTCCCCGTTAATTCTAGACAAGCAGTCCCACATGTAGCCGTTGCTAGAACTGAAGAAATTGATGAAGTGTGTACTACCTACATTTGTTTACAGAGGGAGTAATATCTATGCCTCAATTCAACTAGAATATATCGTATCTATTCTATAAAAAATATCAGGCGCCATTAAATTCCACATTGGGACAACAGTGAGGTGGAGCATTTAAATGACACTTTAGCTATACATAAGTCGCCTGAAACTTGATTTTGGCAAGTCGATTTTTTTGGCCGTTGATTTTTGATTCAAGATTTGTGCTCCTATTTTTTCTGGAGTTGTTTTGGGCTGGTTGACTGACCACATATTTGGGTCAATCAATTCCATATCACCCTGAAGCCCATTACCTTTGTGACCCAGCCCTCCTCCTCTCCCACATTGTACTTTTATGTTTTTCATTGTTTTTTATTATTATTAGTCAGTTTTTATTTTATTTTTCTTTTGTGGGTATTCTTGGGAGGTTGAGTAAGTTTAAAAATATACACTATTATAAAATATATGCAAATTTTCACTATTACATGCTTATTCTTTGCATACTGAAAAGTGTACTTTTAGTGCAAAGTTGTCTGCAAGTTCCAGTTTTCATTCCTTCTTCTTTCTAAAGGTAATACCAATGACACTAGTTCATTGTCCCTTATAGAATTTTATTATTTTGATTTTGTTTTAGTTACTATCTTTTTTATTTGCATGGGTAATACCAATGCCACTATTTTTTTTGCGAAATTCCACTATTATATGCTTATTCTTCCATATTTCTAAAAAGTGCACTTTTTTGTATATTGTGTGCATTTTTTTCCATTTTCTTTCTTCCTAAAGGGTAGTACCAGTGTCACTGATACATTCATTTTTGGAAACCCTGATTTTTTAATTAGTTTTTTTATTTTTCTTTCTTCTCAAAGGATAATATTAAAGCTACAAATTCATCTTCACTATTTTCATTTAGGTTTAATTTTTCTTTTATTTCCTTTCTTCTTTAATGGTAATACCAACACCACTAATTCATTTTTTACTATGGCATTTTCTTATTTTCGAAAAATCTAGATATTATATACTTATTCTTGCATACTATAAAAACTCGCCATTTTTGTGTATATTTGTGCAAATTTTTTCACTGTTTGTTTTAGTTATTTTATTTTTGTTTTCCTTAAATGGTAATACCAATGCAGTAATTTAATCTTCCTTAGAAAACCTCATTATTTTGATTTCATTTTAGTTTGTGTTTCATTTTTTTTCTTCTTAAAGGTTAGTACCAAAATCCCTAATTCTTTCATTCTAAAAAAACAACTTTATTTGATTTCAATTTAGTGTTTTTTATTTTCGCTCATCTTTAGTGGTAATACCAATGCCACCAATTCGCTTCTTCTTAGTTTTTTTTTGAAAAAATCCACTATTATATGTTTATTCTTACATATTTTTAAAAAGCGCAATTTGTATATTGTGTGCAAATTTTCTCATTGTTTGCTTCATATTTTATTTTCATTTTCATTCTTCTTAAAGGGTAATACCAGTGCTACTATTTCTTTCTTTCTTAGAAAACCTTTTTTACTTTTATTTTGTCTTAGGTTTTTATTTCATTTCTTTTTCTTATGTAATACCAAAGCCACTGACTCATTCTTTCTTACAAACTTCCTTATTTTGATTTTGTATTAAATTAAATTAAATTTTATTTCTTCTTCAATGGTAATACCAGTGCCACTAATTCATTCCTACTTTGCAAACTTCCCTTTTTATGAAAGTTTCCCTATTATCTGCTTATTCTTGCATATTATACATAATCTCAATTTCTGCGTAAATAGTGTGCAATTTTTGCCATTTATTTTTTAATTTATTTTTATTTTTCTTCTTCTTGAAGGGTTAGTTTTGTATTTGCTTTCGTTGTTTGTTATTATTATTTATTCGGAATTGCATTCATGTATTCGTAGTACTCGGTGGCGGACCTAGAGTTTGAGCCATGGGGGTGCGAACCTTATCACTCAAAATGAAAAATGAAAATATCATGTATGACCATAAAAAACATCAATTAGCATCTTTAATGTTTAATATACATAGGAGTAGAGTAACTACACAAGATAATTCTTTTTTGCATTTTTTTAGGCTGCCAGGGCAACCCCCCCCCCCCCCCCCCCCCCCCCCCCGGATCCGCCGCTGGTAGTACTTGTATCTATCCATCAGGAAATCCTAGTCATGGTTGACCAATGGTAATGCACGTCGGATCCATCCATGCATGACGGGAAGTACTAACAAATATGCACTGCATGTCGTATTTTGCTAGTAACAAACATGCACTGTAGTTCGGATCCATACTGATGCTTATGCTTTTCTCTTAGATAAATGCTTATGTGTTTATTTAGTACTCCCTCCGCTTTAAAATAAATGTCTCAACTTTGTGAAGCTAGTACAAAATTGTACTAAGGTTAAGACACTTATTTTGGGACGGAGGGAGTATTAGCAGGCCCGGTCCTGAGATTTCGGGGGCCCGGGGCGAGAAAACTAAAAGGGGCCCTAAAACAACATAATTTTTTTGCTATTTCAATTGCAAATAAATAAACTTTACACTATAATTTATGTTGCCTTGTCATCTCGACTATTATAAAAACCAGGGTCATAATCATTTACATAAAATTTGGCGGCTCTTGCTAATCAATTATTAGGTGAATTAGTAACACTTCCGTGCCTACTCAAATATTTTTTGACCTATAATGTTTCGCTAGGTTGTTGTTCAACAACGACTAAAGCTAATTCCTCGGAGTTTTTGGAAGTACTTTGTTTTATTTTGCACGGAAGCAGTAGAAGTACTTTTCTGGGACCATCAACTCATGTGCATGTTTTCTTTTTTTTTTCCGCATTGTCATGGATAATTTCTAGATAAATCTTGCTAACTTAATAGCATTCTTGCTAATTAGTATACACACATATGATAAAAGAAATTAAGAACACTGCTAATTAAATAGACATATATAAGAGGCATGGAATAAGGTACCTGGAAGGCTAGAAAGATTGAAATTGTATGCTTTTGCTGCTGCTTACAAGTCACGAACAGAAATCCGAGTTTCCCTATTCTATTCCCAATCACTACAAGAAACCGGAGTGCGAGAAAGAGGTATATACGAGGATTAGTTAACTTCAGAAACCGAACAATCTGAAAAGACTATAAAAAGGAGAAGATTTGCGTTGAAGTGGAGGTTGATGGAAACTTGAGAATCGCATTACCTTCCTTCACTAATCGCGTACAGCAGCCGAAATCACAATCAGACGAGGCGGGCAACATGCGGTGACCATGGCTGATTGGTTGCCAGTTGTGGAAGAGAAGAAATAGAAGCCGAGAAGACCACGCGCGTCATGCGGCAATGCCTGAATTAATGGATCTGTCATAATTCTTTCCGCTTTTTGAGAAGGGATAAGTCCATCTGTTACATGGGAAAGTATTATTGCCTACTAAACATCACTAAAATCAGGCGATCCGTTACATGGGAAGAATTCTTTCCCTTTTTTAGAATCAAATCTATCTGTCGCATGGAAAATAATTCTTCCTAAAAATCACAAATCTTTCCTAAACATCACACATCGGGGGCCCTTCCTAATCGCCCCCCCCCCCTCAGGGCCGGCCCTGAGTATTAGATGCTTATGCTATATTTTGTCATAGCACACTAGGACCAGTGGTAAAATAATAGCTGTAAGAATAAAAATGGTGAGTAGTTGACTGGTATTTGCGCTGCGTGTTATGTGCTATTTATCTCTTTTTTTATATGAGCTACGTGGAAGGGAGTGTATTGCATTTGGCCTTCGCATATACGTACAGTAGATACATACGTAGTTATGCTTGTTATATATGGAGCTGCTTTCCGTGTATGCATGTGTGTCTGTAGCCAGCAATTAAAGTTAATGTATGAGTCGCCTATTAGGCTTTTTTTTTTGCGAAATAGTTGCCTTTTTTTTTGAACAGAATAGTTGCCTATTAGGCATTGACACCGGCGCCAACAGCATGGAGGAGAGTCGTCGTGGCGTGCATCAACTCCGGTGGCTGCGTGATTACTTGCTGCTAATGGTCATCGCCCAAAGAAATGGTAAACAATCAAAAGTGACTAACCCAAATACAATATTCAATCGATTGACATTTAGTCAGTCCCTTTAAATGGAGGTGGGAGAGCGCCTATCTGAATCAGGCGCCTATCCAATTGGTTTGGTTCTTTTTAGAAAAAAATCCAGTTGGTTTGGTTGTATGATCGCATGAGTTGGATTATTGCACAACCTACGTTCCCATAAAATGGTGTAGCTACGCTGAGGTCAACTGAACTATGTCCCGTCGAGCACACGAGTAAATACTCTCCAACTAGCAATGTCACCAGCATGGCGCAAATAGTTTTTGTGCTCATCTGTTTGGCCTGACCCGTCCAACTACAACCAGTCTATTGTAGCTTTGCCAACGCTCTTAATCAATGTCTTCATATTAGTTTTTGTTATTATTTTGTGGCAACACACAAACTATTACTTAACAATAACTGTATATACTAGTACAATGCCCGTGCGTTGCCACGGGCTAACAAAGTATATGTACACCGAGAAATACGCTAACAAAAATAATAGGAAACTATTTACATGTGAAGACATTTCATGCTAGTGGTGTGGTAGATAAATGCATCTCCTCATCTTTCTCTCCCCCTCCCTCTCTCATGATCCTTTCTTCTTCGTATTTTATTCACCCACGTCCCATGATTTCTCCAGTTGGCCATCCTATAGATTATACTCCCTTCGTTCCCAAATATTTGTCTTTTTAGAGATTTTAACAAGTACCTACATATGAAACAAAACGAGTCAATCTACACTCTAAAATATGTCTACATACATCTGTATGTCGTAGTTCATTTGAAATGTTAAGAAAGACAAATATTTGGAAACGGATGGAGTAATAGATAACTTATGTGCCCCATAAAAGGATACCAAACGCCGTGTGAGAGATAAGAATTTAGGGTGACATCTGTCTATACAATTAGTTTTCAAGGTAAACTTTTGAAGCAAGATTGTGACATAGTCACATTCCATAGAATGAACATGTGATACTGACCGGAGACTTGATCAACTGTTTAAATATGCCTATGATAAAAATAGTTTATTCAAAACACATTTATCTAAGAAAGTAGTACGATTTGTTTAAAGTCAAAAGTGAGAGATTTGGGTACATCCTAAATTATCATATATATTGAGGAATAAATTTCATCAACTCATGATCTAAAATGAAGGGACTTCTTATTAGTGGCATAAGTCGTGAGAAAGCCATGTTATATGCACTCTATTATGTGTTGGAGCACAGGTGTGCTCGTTATCCCTCCCATCAAGTTGCCCCGGGATTTACAGCCCAACACACATAGGCCACTAATAACCTATGTATGCTTCTTTTGAACAGTGAATATGGCCCACATCCGAAGTCCATGAAACATGACTATGTGAGGCACTTTCACACTGGATCGAATGTCAGTCCACCATATGGGTCGTCCAAGACGAGATTCTGGACTAATAGAGTCATTTTCGAGCCGATTTATTATGTCTGACTCATGCAGGTGGCTTCCCTTCCCCTACACAACTCAAGCTCGTCCCTCACTGGCTAAAGCGAACTCCACCTAGATCCACCATTCCCCCACAGTCAATTCTTCCTCATCAGCCATTCCCGAAGAGATCTTGCCGCTCATTCCTGGCTTCGATTGCGGAGAGCAGATCATCACATAGATTGCCCATAGTGGGGCGAATGCCGGCAATCTGCCCCGGTCACCTGCAACCACAAGAGTCCCTTTAGTATGAATCAGATTCACACCATAACCATCTGCAACAATCCAGTCCTCTAATCCAAGCCCATCATAATTCTCAATAGTCGTTAAAATATGGAATCAAAACAGCTAACAATCTATCATGCATCCAAAATTGACACCTATGCTTAATCATACATGCCCGAAAAAATAGCTACAATGTTGCTATCAAGATAACATTTTGGAAGCATTTTCTCTCAAATCAGTTTTAATAGATCAGGCACTGACAAAATGATTATGGTAGTGTAAACCAAACGAAATGACATGGCACACATACCAATCTATTCAGGAGTGTTACATTAATCCAACAATTTGTTCATCGCATGGTAGCTATATAAATAGTCCAGATATCATTCGCGTTGACAGAAATTAGCAATGCTCCCAAGTACATACAAAATTGGCCAGAGAGAATTTCCTAGCATGCTAAGTTTCCAAAGACTGGACTTCTTAATAATGACACACCTTCGCGTCCATGTAGGAGCTTTAGGGTCGATCAGGCCATAGATTTCTTCGATGTTGGCGATGAATCTTCCGTTTGAGCTTCCGTCGCCCCTCCGCCACACATATTTGTGCGTCTCCACTCACTCTCCTCATAGGCGGCCGCTGCTCGACATGTTGAGCAACTCATGGCTGTCTCCACTCACTCCCCTCATAGGAATAGTGAACCGTAAAAATATTTTCACAGTATTAGGCTTGTATCATGAATTATGTTCGCTTTTATCAATGCTTCAAGACGCAAAGATTTTTGTGTTTGCTAAGAAAACTAAGGAAATATGAAGGTAAACGAAAATCATCAATATAATTCCGCCAAAACTACTACATGGAACGGACATGAATCGTTGCGGAAATTGCTGAAACTTACTTTTTTGGAACAATGATATAGAGTGTTCACTACTGACTTGCACATACTTTGCAATCAGAAAAAAGCTTCATCAAAGATGTAGACGTGGCGAAAGGGAATACAACATATAAAAGCTAGATACAGAATTCCAAATAATAAAGCTAGATGGAGCTAACACGATATAGTATGCTTCATCGTTTAGCGGGTACTCCCATGCATATGCTAAATCATATAAACATACACTTCAACCATCAGAACTATGCCAGAACTGGAACTGGTTTGTTCTTACATGTCATTTCCAGTGAGAAAAGGGGGATGCTATAGACTCCAAGTGGCAAAAATTGTGTTACAATTATAAGAACCAAACTAAAAATTATAAATAATCAGAAGAAGTGCTCCCGCTGAGCGAAAACACATTGCATCTGAACAATGCAAAGGAACTGCAGCACATAAGCTAGCACCTTATTCATGCTTTAAAGAAGGTGTCCAGTTTGACCACCTACTTGTAGCTACTATACACATTCACAAGACATTAGGCCTTTCATGTAATATTTTTCTAGGCAAGAAAACATTGCTATATGATGTAACTCGTAGTAGTAGGTAAATTCACAAACTGTGTATGTCGTATCAATGACTCTGCTATAATCAAACTTTGAAGCTATAATCAGATAAAGGAATAATATGAACTTCAGTTAACTGATGTAAAATAACAAAAAGAGGCATGTCTAAAGAACACAATGGAAGCATAGAAAAAATGCATCTAGAAGATTATACATGATCTAATCATATACCTTGCCACCCAAAATTTTCCCTTTGTCGTATCAACGAGTTTGCTGTAAATGAGGAAGTAGTAATTTTTGCACGTACTATAGGTGTTTTGTCATCAGTTCGACAAGCTTCTTCATTTTTGGAAACTACATGAACAAGACAAAACATTTGTTCACACTAAGTTAGTAACCCTAAAGGATCTACCTACTCGGAGAAATTCATAAGAACAAACTGCATATAAAGTAAAACACAACGAGCTCTGAATCAAAGTATAACTATTTGAAAATCTTTGGAGAAGATCAAACAATACATCCTTGCATCACTACTCGGGGTCACTAACGGAGGCGCCAATTCCTTCGAGCAGGGGAAAGGGGAATTGAAGGTGCTCAGCACAAGAACTGGAAGGGGGGAGAAATGAAAACCTCAAACCCTACCATTTGAAGAGCAGAGGATATATATTTAGGCAATCATAGAAATAATCACCGGAGGTCGTGTACAGATACAAGTAGGTGGTGGCATCGTCGTCTCAGCTCGGTTGTCCAAGCAACACATAATGTCCTGATCACAACACAGTTGCAATTGAACCGAGCTGAGACGGTGATGCCACCACCTACTTGTATCTGTACACGACCTCCGGTGATTATTTCTGTGATTGCCTAAATATATATATAGGAAAATGATTGTATACTCCTGAGAGTACGTACTCCCGCTCCTCATATACCACATAGATGAATCTTTTATACCTTTTTATTATTTTTAATATACTTCATTATTAACTACTAGATACCTTAAAATGATTTTCATGAAAAAATTATGTGAGTCTACATATTTTTAAAGGTTTACATATATACTGGTTTGTTCATATGTGAAAATGTATATTGCAAAAAGTACGTCAAAAATGATTTTTTTTTCCACAAAACTTGTATTGGATATCCTAAAATATTTAATGAAGTATATTAAGAATGATAAAGCGGTATAATTACTGCGTCTACAGGGTATATTGAAGATGGGAGTACATACTCTCGGAAGTATAGAAAATTAGTCATATATATATATATATATATATATATATATATATATATATATATATATATATATATATATATATATATGGAAAATCCATCCTACCACCCGGTGGTAGTTACCCCATATGTCTCATATACTACCATGTGGTACTATATATACTACTTTATCATTTCAAATATATTCATATACTATATATATATATATATATATATAGGGTGGCACTATTCTAATCCTGGGATTAGAATAGTTATTTGGATCACAAGGCCCTATATAGAAGCGACAGTACATTCCTGAGATCGCGAGAAACCCACCCGACCCCGATCGGTAGAAGGGAAAAAACACCACCCACCCGCTCCCCCATGACCCCCTCCCCTAACCTCTCCCAATCTCACCATCGCCTCCCTCCCTGGCCTGCGATGGCGTCGGCCCGCACCAGATCGCCCCGCCATAGCCGCCGCCCTCACCAGATCGCCCCGCCACCGCCGCCTCCCTCCTCGGTCGCGCCACCACCACAGTTGCCCTCCCCAAATCATGCCGCAACTGCCACCTCCGGCCTCCTCTGCACCACGCCCCTGCTCCTCGACCTCCGCGCGCGGCACTTCGCCGCAACCACCGCCGTCGTCCAACCCCAAACGCCATTAACCTGGGCGCCCCCCTCCCGCTTGCTCCGACCCGGATCCGGTCAACCCCGCAACCCTCCCCTCCGGTGAGCCTCCTCTTCTCCTTCTCTACCTCCGGCGTCCCACCCCTTCCCCCACCTCCTTCCGTGGCTGCGGCGGCACACAAAGCCGTTCAACCCCACTGCCTTGGGCCGTTCAAGGACACGGCCCCAGGATGTTCGCCCGCGCAGTGCCCGGATCACACTGCCAGGATGCTCCGACGAGGCCGAGATCTTTCCTCTGTTCACCCAACCCTCTCTTCAGGAGGATTTGAACTTCTTTGATTTTGAAAGAAAATTGCTTGCAAAAATTGTTTCTGTATATTTGATTTCTGAAAAATGTACTTGGATGTGATGGATGAAATTAGTTTGAGCATAGTTGAACTACAGTTTGTTTACAAAACATTGTGAAAAATGCAAGTTTGTTCGAAGCTGACGGCGCTCCTATGTGCAACAGCAGCGCAGCCGTTATGGCCTGTCTCCCATGCAGACCAATCAGCCACTGCTTGTCAGTACAACTGCTGGCCCATGTATTACTCGCCGCCTAAAAAGTCATTCGTGGTGCCACCAAGAACCACACATGTGCATGTTCTTAGCACTTCTTTCTCTCTCTAATTAGTTCTCAGTGGAGGTAGTGCATCATCTGCCTCATTTCAACTTGTTCAAACAGGTAGCACTAACTGATTTTATGCAAGTTTTTGTCTGTATGTGATGCTACAAATCTAATATTTGAAAAGCTTTCCCATAAGATGAGTGTGTGTAATGGTTGAAAAATCATTACAAGATTCTCTGGTGGTTTTTGAGGGCTTAAATCATGCATTCTGTACACAGGAGGGAAGTTCGGTTTGCTGGAGGAAGACGCGTTGCCGCGGCCGATGCTAGCTGTTCGTGCATGGACGTGCGTGTATTTCATTCGAAAACCTGAGACTGAGAGCATGCCCAAAACGTTCAGAAGTGGAGTTTGCCGATGCTGACCTGCTGCCTCTCTCTGTGATGCAACATCATCTGCTCTCCTCCTCTCTTGGTGCAGCAGCTACCGCTTCTCTCCTCTCGGTGCACTATCGGTTCTAATCTAATAAAAAGGTGTATAAAAAGGTGTGATTTCGAAAGTTCAGGTGTAATGAACATTGAAGTTCAAACAAAAAAAATGTAAAACAAAAAATCATGGAATTCAAAGAATAAAAACTATGGAGTTTCATGAAAAAAATAGTAGCATGCGAAGTTCATGTTTCAGAAAATTTCGAAGTTCACGTGTACCACGTACAGAAGAAAAATGATCAAATGAAAAAAGGGACCGCCTAACCCGTTTCACCGAAAAGGAAAAAAATGCATAAAATGTCGCGACAAAATTCTATAAGAAGTTCAAATTTAAAAACCGAAGCAGGTCAATGTTAAAAAAAAATGAAGTTTTAATATCATAAAGACAAATTTGGAAGTTAAAAATTTTTGAGCGAGAAGTTAAAAAAAAGTAGTTCAAAAATATTTATAACGGAATTTTCCCCGTTTGTAAAAATATCAGAGAAGTTCAAATTAAAAATAGGAGCATTTCAAAAGCTTGTATAAAAACCGATTTTCCCCATTCTATAAAAACTAGAAGTTTGAATTAAAGTAACTGCTGCACGGTATCATTGTTTTATATAAAAAAAGCATTTTCTCCGTTACTAACCAATAAAACTAAGAAGTTCAAATTTTAAAATGGTGAAGTTCGATGTCTATAAAACATTCGGATTTTTCACATTATTAAAAAACAAGAAGTTCAAAATTTTAAAACAAAGAGGTTAAAAAAACTCGAGTTTCCTCGTTACTAAAGAATAAAACTAAGAAGTTCAAATTTGACAAAAATCTCAGATTCTCATTCTAAAGAATAACTAATAATTTCAAATTAAAATAATAAAACAACAAAAAAGTTATAAAAATATTTTCCCCTTTTTAAAAAATTTGGATTTTCCCCGATACTAAAGATTAAACCAAGAAGTTCAAAAATTAAATAACAAGAAGTTAAACTTTTAAAAATAGAGCGCTTCAAAATTTCATAAAAATATTAAGAAATAAAACCAGGAAGTCCATATTAAAAAGATGGAGAAGTATAGAAAACTCAGATTTTCCTCGTTATTAAAGAATGAAAACAAGAAGTTCAAAAATTAAATAACAAGAAGTTCAACTTTTAAAAAATAGAGCGCTTCAAAATTTCTTAAAAAAAGATTAAGAAATAAACGAGGGAGTCCATATTAAAAAGATAGAGAAGTTCGATGATTATAGAAAACTCAGATTTCCCTCGTTATTAAAAGAATGGAAACAAGAAGTTCAAAAATAAAATAACAAGAAGTTCAACTTTTAAAAATAGAGCGCTTCAAAATTTCATAGAAAAAAAATTAAGAAATAAAACAAGGAAGTCCAAATTAAAAAGATGCAGAAGTTTGATGATTATAGAAAACTCAGATTTATCTCGTTATTAAAGAATGGAAACAAGAAGTTCAAAAATAAAATAACTTCTAAAAAAGTTGTTGCTAGAAGTTAAGTGCTCTATCCGGGGAAGTTCAAAAATTCTTGTGAGAGAGGTTGAACAAAAATACATGACAGTAGTTCAAAAATTCTTGTGACAGAAGTTGTTGCTAGAGAGGTTGATCCAACATGAAACAATGGAAGCAAGAAGTTCAAAAAATAAAATAACAAGAATTCAACTTTTAAAAATGGAGTGCTTCAAAATTCACAAAAAAGGATTAAGAAATTCAGATTAATATTTACAAAAAACTTAGATATTTTCACGTAACCGAGAGAAGTTCAGGTTGATAAACTACCAGAAGTTCACGTTCTACATGGTGTGCATTTTGTATTAAAAAAGAATAAAAATGCAAAGGCTAAATTTGTTGTCATTATAAGTTCAAGTACTCCGTCGGAGAAAGTTAAAAAAATTATTGTGAGAGAGGTTTGTACAACAAGAATATCATTTGTGTAACACTGACAAATGGATGAGAAAATTACAAACGAAAATACGTCACAGAAGTTCAACGTGAAAACAGCATGAAGTTCAACTACTACGCTGAATGAATTTCAGATGAAAAACTTTTAAAATAATCACGAGTATGAAAAAACGACCAACATAGGAAAGTTATGTGCTTACAACAGCTTTCCACTGGTGTATCACTTGCTCAATTCCGATGAGTGGATGGAGAGTTATGAGCAGTGAAGTTCAGGTACACGCGTCGAGAAGTTCAGGTTCTTCACGCGGTGCATTTTCGAAGAATCTGTTTCGCAATAAAGGCAGAACACATGATCCTGCCATTTTTGAAATTACTTGAAACGGCTAAAAATCAGAGAAAACCATCAACATGAAAAAGTTCCGCATTTTCCGTAGCTTTTCAACGGTATATTATTTGCCCAATTCCGATAAAGTTTGTAGAAATTATGGCGAAAATAAGTTTTTCACCATTTTCGAAACTGACCTAAAACCATAAAGAATTGGGAGAAACAATACATATCAGAAAGTTTCACATTTGTTCAAGATTTCCAATGCCATATCATTTGCTGCATTCGGACGCACGGTTAAAAAATTAGCTTGAAAATACGAACTCAGTAGGACTTGGACCATTTTCTAAATTACAATTAAACCATTCAAAATTAGAAAAAAACTTTCAAGATGAAAAAGTAGTGCATTTTCATAAGCTTTCCAACGCCATATCATATGCCTCTATTGGATTAGCCGTTTAGAAATGACATCGAAAAAAGAACTCAGCTATTCGATTTACGAAATTATACATTTTTTCAAATTACTCTTTAACCATAGGGAATTAGAGAAAACTTTCAACATGTGGAAGGAGCGGTTTTGCAGCAGCTTTCCAACGCCATATTATATGCCTCATTCCGATAAACTGTTTAGAAATGCGATCAAAAATACGATTGACGTTTTTTGTGCGAAGAGAAAACGGTTTTCAAAACTGCTCTTAAACCGCTTATATTTTGTCAAAAATTTAACTTGGGCCATGATACTGGTGTCCATAGCTTTCCAACGGTATATCACAAGCCCCATTTCGGCAATGTTGGCGGAAGTTCAACCTAGTTCACAAGAAAGTTCAATGTACTACTAGCGGGGCAGGTCAGGTTGTGATCAGAATATTATTCTGATCCCGTGATCAGAATAGTGATTATGTGTGTGTGTGTGTGTATATCCAAGGATTTAATTGGGAGTTTATTCCGCACCATTTGTGAAAACACACACTCACAAGCAATTCCTTGAGTAGACACTATGAAATAAAATTATATTGTGAAGAATACTATTCATCAAACAGGTGAAACAAACTAATCAGGTGCATCTCCGTAAGCAAAGGAAAAGACTAAAATCTATAGGATATGCGTCATAATACCTTGACTTTCTTCCAGAGACTAAACATTGGTTTGTGGACTAAAAACTCAGAGAAAAAATTACCAGAATGGGTAAATGAGTAATGGAGCAAACATGCACATTACTGAGAGAGAATACATGTCCAGTGCATATAGTTATAAACAACCATACTTATATAATTTCCATGTGAGAGAAGTATATTAGGTTATGAAAGCAAGCACCATTGTTCGTGATTTTAACGCACACGACTGATGTCATGTCACAATGTTGCCAACCGGCTTGCCCATGACACAGCTAGATTCTGTCACCTCAGTCTTTGTAATCTCATCCTCTTAGGCCATGCCACATCTTGCAATGTTGTGAGTAGATGAAAGATATGATGTAGCAGTGTATAATGGAATTAGGGGTGGATCAGCAACCTGACATGCGCGGGGGAGGTACTCTGCCCGCCACTTCCCATTCCTAGAGTGGGCGTGGAGGGTCGGCGACCATCACCTTGACGCACGTCCCACGAGACTGCCATGGATGTATTCTCACCTGTGTCGAGGCCACGTGCGTGACGCCACGTCCGCGGCTGCCACAGCCTGGCCTCTCCTACAAGCAAAAAGGTAAATCACACCAAAATCAACACAAAAGGCACACCAAATCAATTCGAGAAGTGAGAGTGCAAGGGATTCATCGTACCTGCTCCGAGTAGGTCGAGACGTAATAGTAAATCCCACCGGCTGCCTTCCTGTCTGTTCATGATTGGAACATGCATGTTTCAGCCAGCTCGAGGTGCACTTACCAAGGTTGCAAATTACATGATTTACGTATATATATCATGATAAGAAAACCCAAAGAAACGATTATGTGTATTTTAGCGAAGTGTGCTTGTGAACCACAACTTGGAATTGTGTAATCACGACATGACATCAGGATTCCCCCCAAAAATCCAGACCATAGTTAGCACAGTATGGACACCTGAATCTTGAACATTCTAAAATAATTACAAGATCCTCATTTTTCTCTATTTATACCAGAAAGTAAGAGGAACTGCAAGCAATCATCAGGAAATACCGAATCTAGGGGTTACAGAAAGTCAAAGTGTTCCCATCAAACTGCGGAGAACACTAATGTTCTACCTTGTTTTTAATCAAAACTAATGTTCTACCTGGGAAGAAAAATGACAGATGCAACTCACGCAGATGACCAGGCCTAGGTAATTTATAGCAGATGTCCACCCATGAGTCCTTTTTCTCGGGCTTACAAGAAACACTTGCAAGTTGTTAAACCGAAAACAGTGAATATAGCTTGCAAGTAATAATCAGAATATTATTCAGCTTCCATTTCCATGAATTGATCAGAGACAAAGTTGATCTTTATTTGACATTCAATCAAACTATCCCAATCAAATTTAATTTGGGGCAAGGTAGAAAGATGCAAGTCATAATAGGGAGAAAAGCTATCAAGAATGCCATGCTCCTTGTTGCGACAAATTTACCATGTTACACCTTTTCAGGGAAGGGTCAAAAGATCTGGATGCGCTTATCTGAAATTCTTAAATGATCAGTTCAAACAAATTATAGAGCCAAAGCAATTCAAGATTTAGCATTATGAAGGAAAGCCTCGTGATTAGTATGCAAATACGAAAGGCACAGGATTACTACGAAGTAGGATGACTGTCTGTCAAAAGCAAAAAGAACTTACTTTTATGCTTTTCTAAACTAAAGCAGAAACAACCGTACAATTGCAGAAGAAAAATTGATGTATACATTTTCTAACCTCAGCAGCAACGAACACGCAATTGCGGCAGACAGGCCTGGGCATTACAATCGAGAACATCTATCACCAAGGCCTAAAGGATCTACCAACTCGGAGAAATTCATAAGAACAAACTGCATATATAGTAAAACACAGCGAGTTGTGAATCAAAGTATAACTATCTGAAAATCTTTGGAGACGATCAAACAATACATCCTTGCATCACTACTCGGGGTCACTAACGGAGGCGCCAATTCCTTCAAGTAGGGGAAAGGGGAATTGAAGGTGCTCAGCACAAGAACTGGAAGGGGGGAGAAATGAAAACCTCAAACCCTACCATTTGAAGAGCAGAGGATATATATTTAGGCACTCACAAAAATAATCACCGGAGGTCATGTACATATACAAGTAGGTGGTGGCATCGCCGTCTCAGCTCGGTTGTCCAAGCAACACATAATGTCCTGATCACCACACATTTGCAATTGAAAGTGTTTGCAACTCTACATATATATATATATATATATATATATATCCAAGGATTTAATTGGGAGTTTATTCTGCACCATTCGTGAAAACACACACTCACAAGCAATTCGTTGAGTAGACACTGTGAAATAAAATTATATTGTGAAGAATACTATTTATCAAACAGGTGAAACAAACTAATCAGGTGCATCTCTATAAGCAAAGAAAAAGGCAGACCAAAATCTATAGGATATGAGACACACACACACACAGGCGCGTTACTCGAGAAGTTCATGTTGTGATCAGAATATTATTCTGATCCTGTGATCAGAATAGTGTTTATGTATATATTCATCACCGAGGGTGCAGAATAAATTATTCTTCACCCGAGGTAATCTGACGATCTTTTCATAATTAAATTACGTTTCGAATTCAAATAGTTACATTCCTATTGATTAATTACGTAAAATTTGACATAAAAAATAAAAATATAGGTCATAAGACAAGAAAATTTGCAGTTTATGTGTATTTTAGACTATGTTGTTATGTTTGTAATTTTACATAACATAAAGTATTTTTACGGTGATTATATATTTTCTTACGGTCCCTTTTTGCGTCGGAAATAAGACAAAACTTACGGAACGTAAAATTACGGTGCATTGATAGTAAAACGGAGGAGGATGAAGAATAACTATTCCTCACCCAGGGTGACGAATAGCGCGACCCTATATTTTTACGGGATCAGAATAATATTCTGATCACAACATGAACTTCTCGAGTAACGCGCCTGACCTTCCCAGAGTACTAGGTTGAACTTCAACTAAAAGGTGTCCAAATGGGGCTTGCGATATATCCTTGGAAAGCTATGGACATCAGTATCATGACCCAAGTTAAATTTTTGGCAAAATTTAAGCGGTTTAAGAGCAGTTTTGAAAACCATTTTTTCTTCATACAAAAAATGTGAATCGTATTTTCGATCGCATTTTTAAACCGTTTATTGGAATGAGGCAAATAATATGGCATTGGAAAGCTGCTGCAAAACCGCTCCTTCCACATGTTGAAAGTTTCTCTAATTCCCTACGGTTAAAGAGTAATTCATAAAATCGTAGAATTTCGCAAATGGAACACCCGAGTTTGTATTTTGGATGCCATTTTCTAAAAGGCTAATCCAATTGAGGCAAATAATATGCCGTTGGAAAGCTTATGAAAATGCGCTACTTTTTCGTGTTAAAAGTTTTTTCTAATTTTGAACGGTTTAAAAGTAATTTAGAAAACGGTACAAGTTCCACCGAGTTCATATTTTTGAGCTAATTTTTTAACTGTACGTCCAAATGCGGCAAATGATATGGTGTTGGAAAGCTTGAAGAAATGTGAAACTTTTTTGTATATATTGTTTCTCCTAATTCATTACGGTTTTATGTCAGTTTTGAAAATGGCTAAAAACATATTTTTGCCGTAATTTCTACAAACGTTATCGGAATGGGGCAAATAATATACTGCTCAAAAGCTCCGAATTTTTTTAAACTTCTTCATGTTGATGGTTTTCTGTGAATCCTGGCTGTTTTCAAGTAATTTCAAAATCGACAAGATCATGCATTCTGCCTTTATCGCGACACAGATTCTTCAAATATGCACCACGTGAAGAACTTGAACTTCTCAGCGTGTGTGCTTGAACTTCACTCTGTTTTTCATGTGTTTTTTTTCCGGTAGATCTCCATCCACTGCAAGTAGCTCTCTATCTATTCACCAGAATTGAGCAGGTGATATACCGATGGAATGCTGTTGTAAACACGTAAGTTTCCCGTGTTGATCATCTTTTCATACTCGCGACGATTTTAAAAGTTTTTCATCTAAAATTCATTCAGCGTAGTAGTTGAACTTCCTGCTGTTTTCACGTTGAACTTCTGTGACGTATTTTCGTTTGTAATTTTCACATCCATTCGTTAGTGTTACACAAATAATATTCCTTCTGTACAAACCTCTCTAAATATAATTTTTTTTAACTTTCTTCGATCGAGGACTTGAACTTATAACAACAATAAATTTAGTATTTGCTTTTTTATTCCTTTTTAATACCAAATGCACATTGTGTTGTGCGTGGACTTCTCGCAGTTATCAATCCAAACTTCTCTCGGTTACGTGAAAATATTTTGTTTTTTATGAATATTAATCTGAATTTCCTAAAATCTTTTATGAATTTTGCGCTCTATTTTTCAAAGTTGAACTTCTTGTTATTTTATTTTTGAACTTCTTGTTTCCATTCTTTAATAACAAGGAAAATCTGAGTTTTCTATAGTCCTCGAACTTCTCCATCTTTTTAATATGGACTTCCTGGTTTTATTTTCTTAATCTTTTTTATGAAATTTTGAAGCGTTGTATTATTAAAAGTTGAACTTCTTGTTATTTAATTTTTGAACTTCTTGTTTTCATTCTTAACAAATCTGAGTTTTTTATATACTTCGAACTTCTCTGTTATTTTGAATTGAACTTCTTAGTCTTAATCTTAGAAAAAATATGTTTTCAAAGAAGCATCAAACAATTTTTTTTAAATTGAACCTCACACATTTATTTTTCTTAGGGATGGAAAGAATTTGAGTTTCCTGTAAACATCAAACTACTCATTTTATTTTAATTTGAACTTCTTTAATTTTATTCTTTAGTGACAAAGAGAAAGCTGTTTTTTATAAATATTGAACTTCTCTATGTTTATAATTTGGACTTCATGGTTTATTTGAAATACTTTCTTTTTCCATTTGAACATCTAAATACACGGTGAACCTCTTTCAGAAGAATTTTTGAACTTTCCCGGGACGAGCACTTGAACTTCTACCAACAAAACTTTTAGAATTTGCCCTTTTATTGTATTTTTCTAATACGAAACACACACCATGCAGTACATGAACTTCTGACAGTTATCACTTTGGATTTCTCTTTTGTTTCTCGTTAGTAATGGAAAAAATCTGAGTTTTTATAGACATCGATCCGCTCTAACTTTTTAGAAAACTAAATTATAGTTTTTTTCCACTTTCTATGATTTATTTTTTGTCTCGCGACATTTTTAGGCATTTTTTTTGTTGTCAGTGAAATGGCCTAGATGATCCTTTTTTTCCTTGATGATTTTCTTCAGTATATGGTACACGTGAACTTGTGAGTTTCTAAAACATGAACTTCACATTTATATCTAAAACATGAATTTCTAAAACATAACGGTTTAGCTTTTTAGAAATATACTTCGGGGCGTATATAATCGTCAGTGTTGAATTATTTTGAATACAAGCTCAAATTATTTTGAACTTCTTGGTTGTCCTTTTAGAAATATGAATAACTATTTTGAACTCTGTCGCTCATTATTTAAGTTTAACCTTTCAGAATTATTTTATTTAGTAACAACGAAACTCTTTTTTGATAAACTTTTTTGAACTTCTCTATTTTCATTTTAACCTTCTTGGTTTTGTAATACATATTGAACTTCTTCGTTTTTTAAGTTTGAACTTCTAGTTTTTATTATAAATAGATTCAACATATTAATTTTATTCCTTTTTTGGATAAGAGAAACAAAAACTATATTGTACAATGAGAAGCTCAATTTTTTTTGCAGTGTGAAAAGTTGCATTTTGTTGTTTTATTTCTATCTTTTTTTACAAAACGAACAGTGCACGTTTCGCTGGGAGAAATGCACAAACATTGAATGGTGGAGGCCGCTAGCAGGCACATCAAAATTGGACTTTTATCCGGTGCCAAGCTGAACTTCTTTGAATCTGAAGATGTAGTGTAAGAAGCAGCAGCAGCAGCAACCAACACAATTGCCATGTCCAGGAGCACGAGCTCACGCTCTGCTGGAGGCATGAGGTTGGGATGTATCGTGTTTGAGGAATGAAAAGTTTTTCAGAAAACTGCACTGAGGCATAACCTCGAGTACCCTCTGTTCACTATAGGCATTTTGCCTGCCTAGAATTGCCAATGAGCTCGACACTTGGCGTTCTTTTTCCAGGCACCGTGCACACGACCACACAAGACACGAAATGAAGTTGAACAGAGAAGGGACGGTCACCGCCGTATGCACATGCAGTTCGACTCGTTCAAATGGGGAAGAAGGCAGGGTGGGGAACTGCGCTGGATCAGGGCAGGGAAGCACTCGGCCCCGCGGCGGCAGGCGGACGGCGTCAGGCTTGGGCGGTGGGGGAGGATCTCGATGGCGGCGGCTGGAGGATCTCGGCCACGCGATGGGGCAGGGATTTCATGATGCTTGGGTAGGTGCGGCGGGGGGAGGGGCTGGGATCCAGTGCGCCTGGGACACGTAGGTGGTGCCGGAGGTGGCGGCGCGGGCCGGCGCAGTGGGCGGATCCAGGGACGGTGGCACATGTATCCCAGGCCAGGGCGAGACAGTGGTTTAAGCAGGTGGAGATGGCTGCCGCGATTGAAGCAGGGGAGGGAGGGAGGCGTCTGTGGCGCAAGATCCAGGGAGGGAGCTGTCTGCTGGTGCTTCACCGGGTTCAAGGCCGGCGCGACACCAGTGGCGGGGTGTGGGGGGGGGGGGGTCCATGCGGCACCGTCAGCGGGGAGGTTTGGGGCAGGGCGCGGTACCGGCGGGGGGTGGGGGAGGGTCCGCACGGCACTGGCTGCGGGGAGGTTTGGGGCGGGGCGCGCGGCACCGGCGACGGGGTCGGGAGGGGGGGGGGGGGGCTGCGGGGGCATGGCACCGGCGGTCGGGAGGTTCGGGTCGAGCTTGGAGATCGGGGAGAGCTGGTGCGGTTCCTGGTCGTCGGCTCGTGGCCTTTTTTCTAGACGACGTTGGTGGGAGCAGTTCGCCGAGTTCAGGGATGTGTCGCTCGCCCCTATATAGGCGCTCGCCCCTATATATAAAAACTATTCTGATCACGGGATAAGAATAATATTCTGATAACAACCTGAACTGCCTGAGTAACGCGCCTGAACTTCCCTTTGTAGAAACCCGACCTTCGGGCTATCTTCGCAACCGTGGCTTCCCTCGTGAATTATTCTTGTTAGTCGTGTTCTATATGATGTTAGTGTAATCTAGAAATGTTTTTCGCAACTAAATACCGGTTTTAAGTAGGAATCTCACTCATTGGCGGATTTTGCTCCCGGGTCATGATGAAATTGTGTTTTTTGCAATTTTACTGTGTGAGTTGTTCGACCTGAACTTCTCCAAGTGCTAGGTTGAACTTCCGCCAACATTGCCCAAATGGGGATTGCGATATACCGTTGGAAAGCTATGGACACTAGTATCATGAACCAAGTTAATTTTTTTGGCAAAATGTAAGCGGTTTAAGAATAGTTTTGAAAACCATTTTTACTTCATACAAAAAACATGAATCATATTTTTGATCGCATTTCTAAACCGTTTATTGGAATGAGGCAAATAATATGGCGTTGGAAAGCTGCTGCAAAACCTCTCCTTCCACATGTTGAAAGATTTCTCTAATTCCCTACGGTTGAAGAGTACTTTGGAAAATCGTAAAATATCGCAAACCGAACAGCCGAGTTTGTATTTTTGATGTCATTTCTAAATGGATAATCCAATTGAGGCAAATTATATGGCGTTGGAAAGCCTATGAAAATGCGCTACGTTTTCATGTAGAAAGCTTTTTCTAATTTCAAACGGTTTAAGAGTAATTTAGAAAACGGTACAAGTTCCACCGAGTTTGTATTTTCGATCTATTTGTTTAACCATACGTCAGAATGCAGCAAATGATACGGCGTTGGAAAGCTTGAGGAAATGCGAAACTTTTTGGTATATATTGTTTCTCCCAATTCCATATTGTTTTAAGTCAATTTTAAAAATGGCTAAAAACATATTTTTGCCGTAATTTGTGCAAACTTTATCAGAATAGGGCAAATAATATGCCGTTGAAAAGCTAAGGAAAATGCGAAACTTTTTCATGTTGATGGTTTTCTGTGATTCCTAGCACTTTTCAAGTAATTTTTAAAATGGTGAGATCACTCGTTCTGCCTTTATCGCGAAACAGATTCTTCGAAAATGCACCAGGTAAAGAACCTGAACTTCTCGGCATGTCTACTTGAACTTCACCCTGTTTTTCACGTGCTTTTTTTGCTCATAGATCTCCATCCACTGCTCGTAGCTCTCCATCCACTCACCGGAATTGAGCAAATGATATACCGATGGAAAGCTGCTATAAACACGCAACTTTCCCGTGTTGATCGTTTTTTCATACTCGCGACAATTTTAAAAGTTTTTCATCTCAAATTCATTCACTATATTAGTCAAACTTCGTGCTGTTTTCACGTTGAACTTCTGTGACGTATTTTCGTTTGTAATTTTCTCATCTATTTCGTCAGTGTTACACAAATGATATTCTTTTTGTACAAACCTCTCTCACAATATTTTTTTTAACTTTTCTGACCGAGGACTTGAATTTACACAAATTATATTCCTGTCGTTTTGAAGTAAATTAGAGAAATGACGAGATCGTGATTTCTGCCTTCATTGCGAACGACAACGCACTACGTGAAGCAGTTGAACTTCTCGGGCATGTTTGTTTGAACCTCACTCTATTTTTGACGTGTTGTTTTTTGCACTACATGAAGTAGTTGAACTTCTGGGGCATGTCTATTTGAACTTCACTCTGTTTCACTTTATTGTATTTTTCTTATATGAAATACACACCATGTAGTACTAAACTTCCGCTTGTTATCACATTGAGCTTCTCTCTAGTTTGAGAGAATTGTTTTAAAACACAAAAGCAACATGTTTATTTTTTTATTTTGGACATCTAAATACACGGTGAACCTCTCTCACAAGATTTTTTTGAACTTTTCTTCGTCGAGCACTTGAACTTTTAGCAACCATATTTTTCGTTCATGAGTTTTTTTTTAAAAGTGCAAAAAATGGCATTGTGTTTTTTTATCTTTTGAACAGGTAAATCCTATGTTTTAATTAACTCCAAACTTCTCTCTTACATCAATTCAAATTTCATCTTTTTATATTTTTGAGTAAGGAATTGTATTGGATTTTTATATGGAAAAAACAAACATGGAAATACAAGGTGAACCTCTCTCACTTGAATTTTTCAACTTCCCTAGACAGAAAACTTGAACTTCTTTTCAACAAACCTTTTAAGCTTTTATTTTCAATCATTTTACTCTCACCTGAAATGCACTCCTTGCAGTACTTGAAATTCTCATTGTTTTCACTATGAACTTTTATCACATTTTTATGTATACGTCGAATTACACGCAATTGAAGGTCGGACGCCATTTTTTCCATTGTAAAACATGTAATTGGAAGTCGGACATCCCGCAATATAAATTCTGAACCGTGCACATGAACTTCTTGGAACAAATCTGAGTTTTTTTTCTATACTTCGAACTTCTCTGTTATTTTAATTTCAACTTCTTAGTCATATTCTTAGAAAGGCAATATGTTTTAAAATAAGAAGTAAACATTTTTTTGTAAATTAAACTTCATAGTTTTTTCTTAGAAACGGTAATTATTTGAGTTTGTATACATTGGATTACTTCTCTATTTTAATTTGAACTTTGTCATTTTTATTCTTCATGCAACCCCTGCTCTATTTTTCTTTTGCATTTTTTTCTGGAACAGTTCTCAAACTGAAACGAACATATCAAAACCCCAATTTTTCTGCCCCCACGGATATTATTTTACTTCAGAAAAATAGTATAGAATTAGAACTAGACAACACATTTTTAAACTAAATAATCCTATAGTAACGGAAAATATCTTATTTTTCGTATTATTGAACTCTCCAATTTACTCAATATCAAAGTTAACATTTTTCTCAGTGAGGCAAGTTTTCTTCTTGGTACATAAACATCGAATCGCTTTGTTATTTTAATTTCAACTTATTTGTATTATTCTTATAGTAACGGAAAATATCTTATTTTTTCGTACAAGTTGAATAGTCTGAACTTCACGTTTATTTGTTTTTGAACTTCATTTCTTTAAACAATTGGTTAAATTCTATCTTTCCGGTGAAGCTTTTGTGTCTCATTTGAACCTCACTAGTAAAAAAAATTCACTTTCGATGTTACTTGCCGACGAAGATTTTTTTAATGTTTATAGTGCTTTTGACCTCCCCATCTTTTTAGATATGAACTTCGACTTATTTTATTTTTTGTAGTGTTTTGATTTTCCAAACATCCTTATTCGACGTCTCCAAGCTGCCTTTTTTATTAAACGTCTTTCAAACTATGTTTTCCTAAGTGCATGAATTTGCTCAACAACATCCTTTGAACTTGGGATTCTATTTTATGAAACATATTTTTTGTTTGGTTAGTTGTGTTTTGGTAGTAACTCCCATAATATCAACACCCATCAATTGAAAAAAATAGTGCACGATCCATAGAATGAAAGTAGCACCAGCAATACGCTTTTTTGCAAACAAATAGTCATTTTTATACATAAAGCCGTGCATGTTTTTACACCAACGGATCTTATCTCCTAGAAGTAACCAGCCCCACGTGTTTTATTCCTCGTTCTCTCTCCTCTCTATGACTTTTCTCTACTCATTCATACGGAAGATAGCAACTCGATGCAGCAACCGAGCTACAAAAGTTCAGGCTCTCTTCGAGTTCAGGCGCCCGGCGGACCATGGCCAGACCAGCTCGGGGAGGCTGCACTTGGGAGGAGCTTGGTGACTCTGGGCACCAGCGGTGTGGTCCTCTCAACATGTACACCATGTACTCCATTGTGCAGCTGGACGCCGCGGCCCGGCATCTCGTAGTGACATGAACACGAAGGTGACCGGACCTTGCAAGAGACATTGAACTTCCACTTGGCGGGCGAGGTGAGCGTAGACTGGAATGATGATGCAGCGCGGAGATGGGTGTGCAGGCCGAGGAGACCTTTGCTACATGAGGCGGTGGCCTGCATCCCCTCTGGATGAGGGCAAATCTATCAACCTGCTATTTTCTTCAGTCTGGCCTGCTACTGCTTCATAGTCCGACCTGCTATGTAGACCTCGATGCTGAGGATGTAGCCAGTCCCGAACGCAACTACTGCATCATGATGGCCTCAATGTAGATGGATTGATGGCACCATGATTAAAAAACAACAAGGAGAGGCAGACTTCTCGCATTTTGTTTCGCGCGCGCCCTTTTTTTTATCTTCTTCAACTACACATTGGCCTATATGCATCGGATCCGTGCGTTGGCAGTGACCTATCTTGCAAGCTCGAGGGTGGTTGAGGATGACACGGACAACAACTCACTGCTCACAGGGGCTCATCGCTGTAGACGGAGAGGAAGGTCAGGAGGGAAATGATAGGGGAAGCCGGCTGTAATTGGTGCAGTGGGTCGCAGCGGGGCACGTGACCAGCTGCAGGTCGAGACATCCTGCAGCTGCAGGTCGAGACCTCCCCCAGCTGCAGGTCGAGGACGGAGGGATGGGGAGGCGGTGAATTGCTTTAGGCTGCAGGGAGGAAGGATGCGCCACTAGTGACGATGTAGGCGTCGATAGAGGAGGATGGCGTTGCAATGGATGACCGCGATGAACTGAAGGAGCACAGGGCAGCTAGTGGAAGGCGGAGCTGCCACCGGCTGTGTGGAAGAAGGCCGGAGCGGCGTGTTCAAGGGCGGTTGAGGATGCAGGCCGTTAGCCACCCCAATGCTGCGGGGAGGAGCTTGGCTCCCGACACAGGCTTGGACGGGCAGTGATAGTGCCGTGCTCGATCGGTGACCCTAGGATCCGATGGCCCAAGGGGCTGGGTTTGACGCCTGGATCTGGGAGGAGGGAGAGCTGCATCTTAATGTGGTGCTGGATGTGGTGGTCGGCGGCGGCGCGCGGAGATCTACGGCACAGCTGCGGTGCACGGGAGCCAGGGCCGACGGCGGCGCGGTAGGATCAGGGCGGTGGCGACGGGTGGGGATCGAGCATGGACGGATGCCCCGGTGGTGCAGGAGAGGATCGTGGGCTGCGGGTGGTGGGTGGGCTATCTTTTTTATCGAGGTGCACCGTTTTTGATCACAACCTGACCTGCCCCGCTACTAGTACGTTGAACTTCCGTGTGAACTTGGTTGAACTTCCGCCAACATTGCCCAAATGGGGCTTGCGATATACCGTTGGAAAGCTATGGCACCAATATCATGACCCAACTTCAATTTTTGGCAAAATATAAACGGTTTAAGAGCAGTTTTGAAAACCGTTTTTTCTTCACACAAAAAACGTGAATCGTATTTTCGATCATATTTCTAAACCGTTTATTGGAATGAGGCATATAATATGGTGTTGGAAAGCTGCTGCAAAACCGCTCCTTCCACATGTTGGCAGTTTTCTCTAATTCCCTATGGTTAAAGAGTAATTTGAAAAAACGTAAAATTCCGTAAACCGAACAGCTGAGTTTGTATTTTCGATGTCATTTCTAAACGGCTAATCCAATTGAGGCATATGATATGGCGTTGGAAAGCTTATGAAAATGCGCTACTTTTTCATTTCTAAAGTGGTTTCTAATTTTGAATGGTTTAATAGTAATTTATAAAATGGTCCAAGTCCTGCCGAGTTCGTATTTTTGAGCTAACTTTTAACCATGCGTCCGAATGCAGCAAATGATATGGCGTTGGAAAGCTTGAACAAATGCGAAACTTTTTGGTATGTATTGTTTCTCCCAATTCTTTACTGTTTTAAGTTAGTTTCGAAAATGGCGAAAAACTTATTTTCGCCGTATTTTCTACAAACTTTAACGGAAAGGCGCAAATAATATACCGATGAAAAGCTATGAAAAATGCAAAACTTTTTTATGTTGATGGTTTTCTCTGATTCCTAGACGTTTTCATGTAATTGCGGAAATGGCGAGATCATTCGTTCTGGCTTTATCGCGAAACTGATTCTTCGAAAATGCACCGCGTGAAGAACCTGAACTTCTCGGCACGTGTACTTGAACTTCACTCTGTTTTTTCACGTGCTTTTCTTGCTCGTAGCTCTTCATCCACTCACTGGAATTGAGCAAGTGATATACCGATGGAAAGCCATTGTAAACACGCCACTTTCCCGTATTGATCATTTTTTCATACTCGCGGCGATTTTAAAAGTTTTTCATCTCAAATTCATTCACTATAGTAATCGAACTTCCTGCTGTTTTCACGTTGAACTTCTATGACCTATTTTCCTTTGTAATTTTCTCATCCATTTTGTCAGTGTTACACAAATGATACTCTTTTTGTACAAACCTCTCTCACAATATTTTTTAACTTTCTCCGATCGAGGACTTGAACTTACAAAGATGATATTTCTGTCGTTTTGAAGTAAATTAGATAAATGACGAGATCATGATTTCTGCATTCATTGCGTATGGAAACGCACTGCGTGAAGTAGTTGAACTTCTCGGGTATGTCTGTTTGAACATCACTTTGTTTTTGACGTGTTGATTTTTGCACTACGTGAAGTAGTTGAACTTCTGGGGCATGTCTATTTGAACTTCACTCTGTTTCACTTTATTATTTTTTTGTTGTATGAAATACACACCATGTAGTACGTGAACTTCTCTCTGGTTTGAGAGAATTATTTTAAAACCCCCCAAAACAACATATTTATTTACGTATTTTGGACATCTAAATACACGGTTAACCTCTCTCACAAGAATTTTTTGAACTTCTCATCGCCGAGCACTTGAACTTCGAGCAACCATTTTTCCGTTTATGAGTTGTTTTTAAAAGTGCAAAAAATGGCGATGTGTTTTTTTATTTTTTGAACAGGTAAATCCTAGGTTTTAATAAACTCCGAAGTTCTCCGTTATTTCAATTTGAACGTCAGCTTTTTATATTTTTATAGTAAAGAATTGTATTCGATTTTTATACGGAAAAATCGAATATGAAAATACAAGGTGAACCTCTCTGGCAAGAATTTTTGAACTTCACCAGACAGAGCACTTGACCTTCTTTCAACAAACCTTTTAAACTTTTATTTTTCTATACTTTTGTTCTCACCTGAAATGCATTCCTTGCAGTACTTGAACTTCTCATTCTTTTCACTATGAACTTCTTTCAACAAATAATAATTTTTTAATACATAAAAACGTGTTTTAAATAGTATACATGAAAATTTTAAACCGTTCATCGAAATGTGGCACATAATATACCAGTGGAAAGCTTATGAATAGGAGTAAGTTTTTCATGTAGACATGTGTTACAAATGAGGTGCCGTTTGAGAACAGTTTTTAAAATGGCAAAACAACGTTGTTCCTTTTAAACAACATGTAAATGAACGACGGACGTCTCGTAAATATAGTTCTTGAACCGTGCAGGGTGGAGCATGTGAACTTCTAGCAGCAAACCTTTTAGGCTTTTAGTTTTGTATTCTTTTATTCTCTTCAGAAACGCATTCCGTGTAGCAGTTGAACTTCCCGCCGTTTTCACCTAGAACTTCTGTCACGTTTTTCTGTTCGTAATTCCCCACCTATACATCAGAGTTGCACAAATAATATACCTTTGCAAACCTGCTGAAAAGACATAACTTTTTTCTAATATGGTTGAGATTTTGTTTCGAACAACATGCACCATTTTGTTTTAACCATTTTTTGGAATAAGAATAATTATACACCTTGAAAGTTGTTGAATATGAGAAACTTTTTAATGTAGAGCATTTTTGTTTTAAATTTATAATGGATTGAGAGAATTATTTTGATTCACAAAACAACATGTTTTTGCACATGTAAATACATGGTGAACCTCTCTCACAAGTATTTTTGAACTTCCCCTGGCCAAGCACTTGAACTTCTCGCAAAATTTCTTTTAGAGTTTACATTTTATTTCTTTTTTTTTCTCATATGAAACACACACCATGTAGCACGTGAACTTCAGACTGTCATTACTTTGAACTGATCTCCGCTTTTTTAGCCCCAAGTCCTAAAACACTCATCAAAATTGAGCATGTAAATCCTAGGTTTTTAATCTCTAAACTTCTCTATTTTTTAGTTTGAACTTCTTAGTTTTATTCTTATTAAAGGAAAAAAAATGATTTTTAAGTAAACATCATACAACCTTTTCTAAAATTGAACTTCATACGTTTAATTTCGCTTGGAAACAAAGAACAATTAAGTTTGGTGTATACATCAAACTATTCCCTTTTTTAATATGAAATTATTGGTTTTCTTTTTTAAAATGGAATTGCTCCAAAAAATTAAAATGCAAAATGACGCTACCATTTAGCAACGGGAAAAATCTGATTTTTTATATACATCAAACCGCTCCATTTTTTCAATGTTCAAACCTCTTTGTGTATTTTAGAAATGGGAAAATTAGGAGTTTTTGTAATAAATGACGAACTTCTTCATTTTTTCGAACTGGACTTCTTGGTTTGTTTGTTAGTAACGGAAAAATTATGAGTTTTTGTAATAAATATTGAACTGCCCCATTTTTTGAAATCGAACTTCTTGGTTTATTATTTAGTAACGAGGAAAATCTGGATTTTTCATATACATTGAACTATTCTACTATCTTAAATTGAACTTCTTGTTTTTTTTCAATCTGGACTTCATTGGTGTTATCATTTGTAATGGAAAATAATGAATTTTTTTAATGAATTTTAACTACTCTATTTTTTTAAAAAAAATAGCTTCCTACATGATAAAACGTACACAAAACGTTTATATATATAGAACTTCTTATGTGTATTTACATTTTTTTTGCTGGTAGATTAAACGATCTCTTTTTGTCCCATATTTTTTGAACTTTTGCATTTTTTGTTTGAACTTGTTTTTATACGCGAAAAGAAAAAAAGTACTACCCATTGCACAAAGACACACACAACCATTTTTCGCATGCATGAACGCAAGTGTGCTCTGAACTCAATCATGTATGTCATACAAAAAATCCAGCAAATTAAAATGCACACATAACAATTGAAACACTGCTAGCAACATCTTTTTGCATTCTTTAATATTTTTGGATCCCGTAAACCATCTTTTTCCCAACTTTATAGTGTTTAAAATTGGACTGAGAGGAACAGGGTTCAGGAGGAACAAGTAAGCAGGGCACTGAAGTTCATATTGGTCACGGGAAGAAAGTCAGCACCAGAAGTTCGGTTTTTTGGCGACATCGCCCCCTGTAGTTGGGATCCAAGGGAACATGCTCCTTCTACACATGTCAAAAATCAAAAGAATCAGTGTTCCTAGCTTACGAAACTTGTTCACATAGTACATGAGATAAAATCATAAAAGAACTAGCACTCATGGGAAAAAATGGACAGTTCATGGGTTGCAGAGGGAGCAGGTCAGCCAAGCCGGAGGAAGCCGCACTCGGGGGCCGATAGCGGGAGACGGTCGTGACCAGGTGGGTGGCTCGCGTCGCGGGGTGCTCTCGTCAATGGGACCCCTAGCGGCAGCGGCGACATGGATCCTGGGCGCGCCGGACCCTGGGCGGCGGCGGTGGGATCTAGCAGTTGGAGCAGCGCCGCGGCGGCGGGATCCGATGATTGGTGGAAGTCCGCGGCGGTGGGACGGAGTTGCGGCAACGGGATCCGGCGGTTCGAGGGTGGGGGTGGGCCATGCCGGAGGTTCGAGATCAGGGGGAGAGGGTGGCTCGGCGGAGGACAACTATGGGGACTCGCGGGCGGTAGGAGAACAGGTGAAGGACGAGGTGGCGCTGGATCGGGGCCGGGTGGAGGCGTTGGATTAGGGACAGGGGGGAGGCGCTGGATCGGGGCCGGGGTGGGAGGCACTGGATCGGGGAGGGGAAGTGCTGGGCGTGGGGCGTGGCTTTTTTTATCTGTGAGTTCGGGAAGTTCGGGAGGGAGCAGTCATGCCCTTATAGGGCTGTGTGTGATCCAAATAACTATTCTAATACCATGATCATAATATATATATATATATATATATATATATATATAATACCTTGACTTTCTTCCAGAGACTAAACATTGGTTTGTGGACTAAAAATCAGATTAAAATTTACTAGAATGGGTAAATGAGTAATGGAGCAAACATGCACATTACTAAGAGAGAACACATGTCCAGTGCATACAGTTATAAACAACCATACTTATATAATTTCCATGTGAGATAAGTATATTAGGTTATGAAAGCAAGCACCCTCGTTCGTGATTTTAACGCACACGACTAATGTTCTACCTGGGGAGAAAAATGACAGATGCAACTCACGCAGATGACCAGGCCCAGTGAAAATAATCAACACCATTGATGTTTGAGTTCTAAAGCAATTTGCAGAGTTGTAGTCCTCGAGTATTTGGTCTCTATATTTTCTTGTTTTTTCAGTACATTGTTTCCCAAGCATATTCTATGTATATAGTTCCGGTCAATCACACAAATACCTAGAAGAAAAGAAGAAAACTAAAGTGAAAATGCTGGGAAAATCATAAGATTAATAAAACAAGACATGTAGAGGAAAAATTATTAGGCATTCAACATAACATAGAAACAAAAAAAATCTTGTCCCGAATTGATTTTAATTAAGGTTAGCTATTCATTCTAATAAAGAAGAGACTTAGCTGTTTGTTTATCTGGAAAAGAAAAGGCTTAGCTGTTCATTAATTTCAATATTGTAGAGTTATAGTCATCAAGTATTTGATCTCTACATTTCTTGTTTTTTATCCAGTGCCTTGTTTTCTAATTTTCTTGTAGAGTGCACGTTTATTGTAAATGAATGCCCCTCCATCCTCGACTTACCTGCCCACCATATGGTAGCTCTTCTCCTCCATTTTGCTGTTCCATGTGGTATCCTTGAAAATGCTAAATTATATTGTGTCTTTGCTTTGTATGTAGTCCTGAACAATCACACAAATACCTAAAAGCAAAGAAGAAAACTAAAGTGAAATTGCTGGAAAAATGAGAAGAAAAATAATGATAAAAACCTAAATAAAAACATTGCTATGTATGTACTTCTGATACATTTAAGGTAGTTTTCTTCCCGTCCACCCCAACCCATCTCTCTCTCAAGATTTGGATGATCAATAATGCCCATAACCTAAATAAAAGAAGAATAGTCAATGCCAAGTAATATAGACACACTTAGGCAACATGTCCAAAAGAGGCTTTAGTATATAAATGATATGCTGAAATTAAAACAAAACATAATTTACAGATTGCAACAAATATCATGTAGCGGTAGTTCGCTATTGACAGTATCAACATAATCTTTGCTAAATCACTGTGTACATGTAATTATATATGATAGGCTCCTATCCAGTAGAGTTACCTTCAGGTAGTACTGAACAAAAATGGACAAAAACAAGGAGAGCTGGTTTCAAAAAGAGAAAATTAGCATACCGGCTTTCCATTGTGAAGTAGCACAATAAGTGTGCCAAAAATAGGCTTGCCTTTGAATAACAAATCAACATCCATCATAGTTGGTTGAGCTGAAATTAATTGGCTTGCACACTGTTACATTTCAATAACAGTTCATGAAGCTCTTTGTTCCATCTATGGGGTCCAAGAACCAAACATAGTTAGCAGAGTTCTCCGCACAACTCCAACCGTTCTCCTCTCCGAAACTGCATGAAGCCAGTAAAGGTAGCATTATTTATCATGCAACGCACATTGAAAGTGAACTGCATATTGAATTTGGGAGTACACGCTCAGACAACATGAGTAGGAAAGCTCTTCAGTATGATTAACATCATTGCCTCCTCTGCTTCTCTATCAGCGATCATGTCTGGGACGATTTCAATAGCACAGTTAGTTCTGGAGCCTCCGATCAAGAACCCAGCTTTTGATTTGAGTAATAAATAAATGTTTGGCTCACCTGTTCTGCAATTTGGACATAATTCACAGCCACATTCAGAATTCCTCTACAAGTACATAATCACTTTTCTAGAACAATGTACAAATATGATTACAACCAATAAAAATAATACACAGGCCACAACAATGACAAGGCATTTCTAGATGCGAAAATTGTAGTGAAATTAGATGCAAAAATATGAGCCGGACATGAACACTCGGTAGGCTAATTAACCAGAGGAAAGAAACGGCCACGACCTAAACTTTGAATATGTCTCTATTCCTCGCCCTTTTGCTCGCTGTATCTCTACCTCACATCCCAATCCTCCTTCCCTTCCCTTTGTATGTTGCCACACGACCATGATGAATTGCGGTTGTTCTTGGCCAATCTCTACAAAAATCAATAAGCAGAGAAGCTGAACCAATCTCTACAAAAACCAAAAGAAAAAAATATGCACACACACGCACATATCAGCGAGTTCTAGCATGCATGCATCCATCAAAGCATTAAGCCATCAGCCACCCATTAGAGAAGTGAAAAATGAAAGGATTCAAACTTACGCATCAATCCATCTAAGCATAAGGCCAAAGGCAGCGGGAGCGAAGTGCTCTGATGAATCCGCTTTGCACAGCTCTAATCCCCTCGCGCATCTCGGCGGTGATGCAACCCCGGCCCCTTCACTCACCTCTACTGCGGTGCTAACCTGACCCCTTTTCTCCAGCTTGTCCCTCCTCACGTCGCCCCTGATCGACATCCAGATAAAGGGCGCACGTGGCTTGGGCCCGAGCTGTGCGTGGTAGTGGATCCACGACGGCGGCGTCGTCCTAGGGATGTTGATCCATGACGGGCGATGTATCCTAGGCAAGGTGGGAGAGATTGCTCTTGCTTTACACATTGAGAGAGACAGACGCAAGGGCTTGATTCATTCCTCACGTGCAGGCTAGGCGGGAGGATTAGATAGCTGTTGTTGCTGTTATTTTCAAACTCCCATCAAGTGTTGTGTAGACTGCTAGCGATATTTAATCACACTGCGTATATATGCTCAACCAAACATGCTAGCCAGTTCAAGCTACTATAGGAAATAATCTAATCCATGATGGATTATACACATCAGAAAGTTGCAGTCTTGGTAGGAAGGGGAAAGGAAGGAGGAGGAGGTGTACCTTGGGCGTACAGGTCCTGCAGCCCGATGGGAGGGAGATGCTGCAGATGTCGCCGATGTCGAGGTCCACCGCGGCAGCAAGCACGCCCATATGCCTTGCCCCAGCATCAAGAGCAGGGGTTGGATCCCGATGCTGACGGCTAGGCTAGGGTTCATCGCCGGCTTCCATCCAGATGTTGCAGGTGCAGATCCGACGCCATCGTCACTGTAACAGATCCGTGGCCATCTCTTCCGCCCCATCATCCAGATCCTCATGATCCACGATGGCCGCGTCTGCCCGGATCGGTGTCGGCGGATGCGGCTGCGTATCCTCAGGAGAGGAGGAGCGGATCGGAGGGTGGCGGCAGCGAGATCGCACGAGAGGACGGCGGCTGTGTGTCGTCGAGGAGATCGATAGGTATGGTTTTTTGCGGGTTGGTTTTTTGGCTGCGTAGGTGCGAGGAGTGGTGGTGGGAGGGGGCGAAAAAAACCAGCGAAAAAAACTGGACGAAAATGGTGGGACGAAAATAAACCCAGAACGAATACTACCAACTGAGACATTAGGAATAGAGATTTCAAAGTTGTGTATGCCATTTTCCTATGAGGTAAATGCACCACTGGTACATAAAGTTGCTTAGGACGTGCATTTTGGTGCCTGATGTTGCATAATATGGAAAAGTGGTGCCAAAACTTGTTTTTGCGAGCATGTACGGTGCAAATCAGACTTGCGGGCGTATCCTGACACATGGGGGCACTGTCAGCGGCTGATATGTGGCACTTTACAGATACCCCCTAACTTTGTACTAGTCGCAGGGTAAAAGTATGAAACGGCAGGAGTACATCAGGCTTCTATTAGTAGTGTTGTCATGTACTTATATCAAAAATCTAGTACTAGCTCACTGGTAGCTAGCATGACTGTTCTCGTCCTGGGTTCAAACCCCAGGCCATCCAAATTTTACATCAGTTTTTTTGTGTTGCAAACTACATATAGTGCATCACACTTATTATGAGAAGAACATATAGTTCAAATGCTTAGAGTAAAAAAACATTTGTAAAACAGGAAGAATATACGGTTCAAATGCTTATAGTAAAAATCATCTATAAACAAGTTATATTCATTTTGTTGAGGAACATTGCATCATACATAGCAACATCACAACCATCACAAACATCATAGATAGCAACAATATTGCATTAATAAAAGGACAAGGTTTAGTAGCACAAAAGGGAAGGTTCAAAACAGCTTGGACATAATTTGGTCCTCCTGAAGTTCTTGTTGCTGTAACATTAGCCATGTCATCTCCAAAAAGGAGGTTCTAGAAGCCAGGAGCTGCTGCTCTTATTCCTCTAGCATTAGTTGCATTTGCTCCTATGGCATTAGTTGCATTTGCCCCTCTTGTAGCATTTCCATTTGCTCCTCTTGTAGAAGTTGCATTTACCCCTCTTGCAGCTCCTCCTCTTATTCCCCTCCCAGCCCCTCCTCTAGCTCCTCTGCCAGCACCAGACCCTCCTCTTGTTCCTCTACTAGCACCAGCCCCTCCTCTTGTTCCTCTCCCAGCCCCTCCTATTCCTCTTATTGTTGATTGTTGCCTTGCCCTTGACATAGCTATTGTCACTCTGGCAGATGGAAGCCTAGCTCTTGCATTAGCAATGAAAGTGGATTCTGGCAAAGGACCAAAGTCCCTGATAGGTGGATATGTGAATCTCTCCTAACGAATCAAATGGGATGATTATCAGCACAAAATCCTCAACACTAAAATAGATTGAGCTGGAGTTTTAGTTGACATAATACCTGTTCTTGCATCATGAAAATCATAGAACCAGGAGTTTGAGTTGGATCCAAATCAGCATGCACAGTATGCAACATTATGTCCTGAATATGGTAAAGAATAGGTTATGCAATGCACTTTTTAGAAAACAATCATAATGATAATAGTTTAGAATATTACATCGATGATGGATGGATCATCGTAATCTTCTTCTGATTGAGCTACTTCTTCATTTGGAATGACATTCTCATGCTTATAATGGCTCTTTTTGTTATGATCAGGTGCTCCACATATGGAACAGTGCATTGTGGATCCATGTTTGGTAAGCTTTAACCCTCCATGCTTGTCCTTTTTCTCTTCTAGATCTTTCTTCCTATTTTTCTTGGGCCTCCCCATGACTTTCGTGTACAAAGGTGGATAGACAATAGTGTCAGTGTCAAAACTGTCGGATCTCGGGTAGGGGGTCCCGAACTGTGCGTCTAAGGCTGATGGTAAGAGGAGGCGGGGGACACAATGTTTACCCAAGTTTGGGCCCTCTCGATGGAGGTAATACCCTACTTCCTGCTTGATTGATCTTGATGATATGAGTATTACAAGAGTTGATCTACCACGAGATCGTAGAGGCTAAACCCTAGAAGCTAGCCTATGATTATGATTGTTCTTGTCATATGGACTAAACCCTCTGGTTTATATAGACACCGGAGGGGGCTAGGGTTACACAGAGTCGGTTACAGAGAATGAGATCTACATATCTGAATCGCCAAGCTTGCCTTCCACGCAAAGGAGAGTCTCACCCGGACACGGGGCGAAGCCTTCAATCTTGTATCTTCATAGTCCAACAATCCGGCCAAAGTATATAGTCCGGCTATCCGAGGACCCCCTAATCCAGGACTCCCTCAGTAGCCCCTGAACCAGGCTTCAATGACGATGAGTCCAGCGCGCAGATTGTCTTCAGCATTGCAAGGCGGGTTCCTTCTCATAATACTCCATAGAAGATTTTGAACACCAGGATTGTGTCCGGCTCTGCAAAACAAATTCCGCATACCACCGTAGAGAGTATATTATTCCACAAATCTAATCTGCTGACCACTTTTCATAACGTGAAATCCTGCCGTGGTCCGGTCATTACGAACCGTTTTTCCCTGCCGGCCACAGCACGTGTTGCGAGGCGGTTTTATTAGCACGTCTTGTCGAAGCAGAGATCATGTTGCCCTTATCATGGGATTCTCATCAATACGGCTATGGGTAACCCAACCGTGCCATCAATTGCAATGCTTGGGGATAAGCGATTTTATGGGGCAAGTGGGGAGGCGCACAGTTTCTACCGCCTTTATAAAGGGACAAGGATTCCTCTTTTTCACCCACGCCTTCTTCTTCCCCTACCCAGCCCATCCATTCTCGCGCACTCGAGCTCCAGCACCCAAGTTCTCATCTTCTCCACAGAGCCAAAACATGTCCGGAGCGGGAGGCAAGTGGATGGTCTCCTCCGTTATGGAGGAGGACATTACGAAGCTCCGGGAAGCCGCATACCTGGCCGCAGACATCGCGCACCGGCTCCCAGACGCGGGGTAGATCGTCCCTACCCCAGAACCCCATGAGGGGGTTGTATTCCTCACCCACTTCGTCCGTGGACTGGGATTTCCCCTCCACCCATTTGTCCGCGGGCTCATGTTCTACTACGGGCTGGACTTCCATGATCTGGCCCCCAATTTCATCCTGAACATCTCAGCGTTTATCGTCGTGTGCGAAGCCTTCCTCCGCATCAAGCCCCACTTCGGCCTGTGGCTGAAGACCTTCAACGTGAAACCAAAGGTGGTGGTCGGCCAGCAAGCGGAGTGTGGAGGCGCCATTGTGGGCAAAATACCCAACGTCACCTAGCTCGAAGGCTCCTATGTGGAGACCATGAAGGGGTGGCAATCGGGGTAGTTCTACATCACCGAGCCGCGCGAAACCAACTGGGTGGCGGCCCCTAAATTTCGATCCGGCATCCTCACGCGGCTCACCTCCTGGAAAGAGAAGGGCCTATCCCGGGGTTCATCGGTGGAGCTGACTGGACTCTAGAGCTATGTTAAAAATATGATAAGCAAGAAAATCAAGCTTGTCAACGTGGTCCAAGTCATGCTCTTCCGCCAGATCCTTCCGTGTCATAGACGGGCATTCGATATGTGGGAGTTCGACCCGGCCGATCATCAGACGCTGCAAGAGCTTTTCGACATGACACACAAAGACGTCCAGAAGGTGCTGTTCAAGGCCGCCGAGGTTCCTCCTCCCCTTACCGAGGATCGCGGACTCAGCACAAAGCGTCCTGCCAATCCAGTAAGCTCTTTATATCTCACAAGATGTTCCTTTCCCTAGTATAATCATGTGAGGGATCTGAGCCTCCTTGCCATTTTAACAGGACTGGGTAGCGACAGCGGAGCGGATCGATTGTCTGGCCCCACTGCCCGAAGATCCAGCAAAGGCTCTCTTAACGGAGATGCTGGTTCCGGCGCCCTATGAGGCGCCGGAGAAGAAGGCCAAGAAGAAGG